>NW_028318445.1:530000-662500 GCF_062004578.1 Staurois parvus | reverse complement strand
TTTGTTCTCTTTGTATTGCTTCCTTTGTGTGAATTCCCTGGTGTTCCTGCCAGTCCCTCTGCTTCCTATCAAACACTGACCACACTAGGCATGGGAGCACAGCGTGGTCAGTTCTCTGGCTATTCTGGGAACTCAGTCTGCTCTCCTCCAACGATTAGGCTTGTGCTGACAACCCCCACCCCCTGCACAGCCTTTTACTGGGAAGACCAGTGTACTGTACTGCTCCTCTCCCAGCTCTTATGCAGCTGAGAACAGAGAGAACGTGATCATTTCTAAAGTGGGGGAAAAACAAAAAAAAAAAAAATGTATATCATGCTTTTTTTTTTTATATCTATACAAAATGTTTTGACTTTCGTTTCTATTTTAAACTTGAGTTTTAAAAGGGGAGGGTTTACCATCACCTTAATGTGTTTATCTGCATAGAGTTCATCTTTAAGTCTGGCTTTTTGTACAGACAAGTCTAAACTACTTACAGCCTCAGAGTTGTCAATGAAGGAGTCAGAATCATCGTAGCCATAGCCCATGTCTATCAGATCCTGCATGCGGTCTTTCCTCTTCTTCTTGTTGCTCTGGAAAGTAATAAAGCATAAAAACAATAACTAACCACACAGTTTACATGGCTCCTTCCTGCCTGCAGCTGCTTTACAGACAAATGTGTTTTTAGATTTAAAATTTGTTCAGAGTCCACTTTTTGTTTAACCACTTCCTGTGACGGGAGCGCTGCCGATGCGGGTGGACGTTTCTAAACGTCCCCCCGCATCCATTGCCTGTGCGTACCCCCTGGGAGCACGGGGCACTGCGGTCCGGAGCCCGCTGTGTCGGGAGCACAGATCGTTATACAGGACCTCTGTGTGAGGTCTTGATTCATGTAATCACTGATTGGCCAATCAGTGATTACATGAACAGTAGTAAACAAGATGTCACTTCTGACATCATTGCCTGCTACTTGTGAAATCTGAATGATCAAAGAGGTCACATGGTACAAGGCTCTTCACAACAGCCTTGTACCATGTGACCAATCACAGCTCACACAGTATTTCTCAGTGGCTGCAGGAATACAGCCAGAGAGGAGAAATGATTGCTTTTACATCCTTTATGGGTGAAAAGCAATCAGTGTATGTAAACAAAGCAAAAAAAAAAATCTTCAAATCACCCCCCACAAGTAGTAGTGTCACTATGGTGACACTCTACTGACAAGGTGACAGTAGGTTTATAAAAAAAAAAAAACAAAAAAAAAAAAACACACTTTTGAAAAATTATAATTTTTGGTTATTAAATAAATTTGGGTTATTTTTTAGATTGAATACATTTTGGCCAAGATTTATGAAGAAAGATTATTTATTTAAAAATAAAATAAACTTTTTTTTTCAAAAATGTTTTGGATTATTTCATTTATATAGCAAAAAAATAAAAAATTCCATTGGTGAATAAATACCACCAAAATAAGGTTTTATCTGTCTAAAAAAAAAAAAAATGCTAAAAATGTCATATGCGTGTTGCATGACCGTGCAATTGTCATTCAAAGTGTGATAGTGCTGAAAGCTGAAAATTGGCCTGGACAGGAAGGGGGTGAAAGTGTCTGGACTGGAAGTGGTTAAAGAGCAATGCAGAGCTCAAATACAGGGCGATAGATATTGTTTTCTTTTTTTAAAACTGAACTGGTATAGGTATGCTTTTCGGTTATTCGGCAGAAGAAAATCTATCCTTCCTTGCATACTCTAAATCAGTAGGTGGTAAATAGACAACCCAAGGTCGGTGGAGCGGCTTACTTCAAGGTCATGCGCACGGGCTGAGTAAACGCTGGCAGGGAGAAGAGGCTACAATGGGTGATACAACTACAACATCCTGAACATTCACCAAACTCCTCAGTTATCTGCTGAGAAAGGACTATCTTCTTTCCCCTGGGAGCGCTGCACCAAGGACGATGCCACAACAGGATTTCAACATGTGTGTGAATTGTAGCAGTACTGCAGCATTCTCCTACATAAAGGACAGTCAGACACAGTGCACAGTCTTTCACACTGGAATACTGCACAGATCTGGAAGAAATACACAAAGTACACCCAGATTCAAAGAAAGGTACACTCACACTAGGGCTGGTTAAATGAGAAGTTCAACTTTTGATAAAAATTAATAAATGCAGGTAAAAAAAAAAAAAAAAAAAAGTGCATTAATTATATTTTGCTGCAGGAGCCTGTAAAGCATCGCCATGCAGGTCTCCTGTAGATCTGTCAATATATA
Source organism: Staurois parvus (assembly GCF_062004578.1). Lineage (NCBI taxonomy): Eukaryota > Metazoa > Chordata > Amphibia > Anura > Ranidae > Staurois > Staurois parvus. The sequence continues at coordinate 660,259 of NW_028318445.1, read as the reverse complement.
TGCTTGCCCGTACGGGATACAGCTGTCAGAGGGGATTGGCGTGGAGCGGGAGCTTTCATAACATGTTACACCCTGAATATGGGTGCAAAATGTTATGGAAGGTGAACTTATCCTTTAACCACCTCCCACCCGCCATATAGTAATATGACGAACGCAAGGTGGTTCTCTCGTTCTGGGAGGATGTCATATGACGTCCTCCCATTCTCACAGCGCATGCGTGGCGATCGGCGGTACGCTGTGTCCCTCGGACACAGCGGATCACCGATCACGGAAAGACCCAAAGATGTCAGCTCGGTCATGTGATCAGCTGTGTCCAATCACAGCTGATCACATGTAAACAGGGAAATGCCGGTTATCAGCATTTCTCTCCTCTCGAGCTGTCACTCTGACAGCTCGAGAGGAGAGGAGAGCCAGTAATCGGCATTTCGCGGAGGGGACATGTACACTAATCATCAGGGCAGGGATGATCAGTGTGCCCTGATGATCAGTGTGGCCCCAGCAATGCCACCTGTCAGTGTCCATCAGTGCCTTATGTCAGTGCTCATCAGTGCCTCGTGCCAGTGCCCATCAGTGCCACACCAATGCAACATATCAGTGCCTACCAGTGCACATCAATGCCACATATCAGTGCCCATCTGAGCTGCCTTTCAGTGTCACCCATCAGTGCCAGTCAGTGCCACCTATAAGTGCTACCTACCAGTGCCTCCTCATCAGTGCAGCCTATCAGTGCCCATCATGCAGTCTCATTAGCGCATATCAGTGAAGGAGAAAAATCACTTATTTACAAACTTTTATAAAACAAACCAAAAACCACTGAAAATTTTGAAAAGACGTTTTTTTCTTAGTTTTTAAGAAAAAATAAAAAACCCAAAAGGTGATTAAATACTACCAAAATAAAGCTGTCACAAAAAAATGATAAAAATTTCATATGGATACAGTGTTGCATGACCACACAATTTTCAAAGAGCGACCGTGCTGAAAGCTGGAAATTGGCCTGGGCAGGAGGGGGGTATAAGTGCCCTGTAGGCTAGCGGTTAAGTTGAACCGCGCCAGAGTGTGATTCTCCCCATTCCCCCACTGATCTGCACTCACAGTGAACGATAAGGAAGTATTCCCGGGTGCACTCAATTGCTAACCAGACTAGCGATCCCGGTTTTAATACACAGTTCCCTATGGAGAAGACTGTGCTCCAGCTCATACTGCAGCAAACCGTTCTGGACCACAAGTGAACTGCACCCAAAACCCCTTCTTTCAATTCGTCCCGTGCATGGTACAGATTACACATGTCTCATATTTAGACAACATTTTACTAACCCTGACATCAGCATTACAATGAATGGGAAGTCACCGGTTTCAGAATCCTGTAGAAGTTCAGCTGGGTTGAGCAGGGTTTATACGTGGATGTGAACTTTATATTGTCTCATAAAAAGGCGATTTTGCACGCTGATACCACCTTGTCATTCTACCCCCCCATCTCCCACAAACACCCTTACTGAGCTGCAAATATAGACTATATTGCCAAAAGTATTGACCCCCCCCCCCCTCCAAATCATGTGATTCAGGTGTTCCAATCCCCTCCATGACCACAGGTGTATACAATCAAGCCCCTAGGCATGCAGACTGCTTCTACAGACTTTGGTGAAAGAATGGGTCGCTCTCAGGAGCTCAGTGACTCCAAGCGTGGTCCTGTGATAGGTTGTCACCTGTGCAATAAGTCCATCCGTGACATTTCCTGACTACTAAATATTCCACGCTCAACTGTTAGTGGGATTATAACAAAGTGGAAGCAACTCGGAACAACAGCAACTCAGCCACCAAGTGGTAGGCCACGTCACATGACAGAGTGGGGTCAGTGCATGCTGAAGCGCACAGTGCGCAGAAGTCGCCAACGGTCTGCAGAGTCAATAGCGAAAGGCCTCCAAACTTCATGTGGCCTTCAGATTAGCACAACAGTGTGTAGAGAGCTTCATGGAATGGGTTTCTATGGCCGAGCAGCTGCATCCAAGCCTTACATCACCAAGTACAATGCAAAGCGTTGGATGCCGTGGTGTAAAGCACGTCGCCACTGGACTCTAAAGCAGTGGAGACGTGTTCTCTGGAGTGACCAATCACTCTTCTATCTGGCCATCCGATGGACGTGTCTGGGTTTGGTGGTTGCCAGGAGAACGGTACTTGCCTGACTGCACTGTGCCAAGTGTAAAGATTGGTGGAGGGGGGATTATGGTGTGGGGTTGTATTTCAGGGGTTGGGCTTGGCCCCCTAGTTCCAGTGAAGGGAACTCTTAAGGCATCAGCATACCAAGACATTTTGGACAATTTCATGCTCCCAACTTTGTGGGAAGAGTTTGGGGATGGCCCCTTCCTGTTCCAACATGACTGCACACCAGTGCACAAAGCAAGGTCCATAAAGACATGGAGGAGCCAGTTTGGGGTGGAGGAACTTGACTGGCCTGCACAGAGTCCTGACCTCAACCCCATAGAACACTTTTGGGATGAATTAGAGCGCAGACTGCGAGCCAGGCCTCCTCCCCCGACATCAGTGCCTGACCTCACAAATGTGCTTCTAAAAGAATGGTCCAACCTTCCCATAGACACCCTCCTAAACCTTGTGGACGGCCTTCCCAGAAGATTCAAAGCAGTTAAAGCCGCAAAGGGCGGGGCCAACTCAATATTGAACCCTACGGACCGAGACTGGGATGTCATTAAAGTTCATGTGCGTGTAAAGGCCGGCCGACCAATACTTTTGGCAATATAGTGTATGTGTGAGGCAAGTAAAGATACAGACACGAAGCTGGTGCACGGCAGAAATCATCTGGAACACCAGTATCTGCAAACATGGGTACAGATGGGGTTTTGCTGAGATCAAAGAGTAACCTGTATTAATATACCTGTCAACGCCAGGAAAGTAAGCCTGCTCTAAGCTAGTTGTGTATTGACAGAGAGGAGGAATACTGGATATTCTGCTATTTGTGCTTGAAGCAAAAGGGCAAAGCACATTTGTAAAAACAGCAATGTACTGAAAGAGACTAACAAAAAAGCAGCAATATAGCTGCATTAAGGCCATGCCGCTGCTTTATAAGTCGCCCACAACGCTGTGCCAAGAATCAGACCAATGTGTCCTTGTGATCCTGAATTGTAACTGTACTGTCTCCCTTTATATTGTAAAGCGCTGTGCAAACTGCTGGTGCTATATAAATCCTGTACAGGGGCGGACTGACAACTCATGGGGCTCCCGGGCAATAGGGGATCATGGGGTCCCCCTGTCCTCACCCACACTCAAACCACACCCACAAAAAGCCTATGAAAAGGTACCAGGGGCATCTCACGGGGCCCCCTACTGACCCCGGGCCCTTGGGCAGCGCCCGAGTCCCCAAATGGTCAGTCCGCCCCTGATCCTCTATAACAACAACAACGATCACATCGAGCTGAAAGATTGTCTGCAGACTGGAATACCTGCACTGGACATTTCTCATTAACCACTTGATCTGTTCATCTTGAATATACACTCACTGGCCACTTTATTAGGTTTACCTGTTCAATGGCTTGGTAACACAAATTGCTAATCAGCCAATCACATGGCAGCAACTCAATACATTTAGGCATCTAGACGTGGTGAAGACGACTTGCTGAAGTTCAAACCGAGCATCAGAATGGGGAAGAAAAAAAACTTGCTGATCTACTGGGATTTTCATGCACAACCATCTCTAGGGTTTAGAGAATGGCCCAAAAAAGTGAAAATATCCAGTGAGCGGCAGTTGTGTGGACAAAAATGCCTTGTTGATTTCAGAGGTCAGAGGAGAATGAGCAGACTGATTCGAGATGATAGATAGGCAACAGTAACTCAAATAACCACTTGTTACAACCAAGGTATACAGAATACCATCTCTGAACGCACAAACTTGTCAAAACAGATCTTGGATCTCATCTTGAAGCAGATGGGCTACAGCAGGGAAGACCACACCGGTTGCCACTCCTGTCGGCTAAGAACAGGAAACGGAGGCTACAATTCACACAGGCTCACCAAGATTGGACAATAGAAGATTGGAGCAACATTGCCTGGTCTGAGGAGTCTCAATTTCAGCTGCGACATTCAGATGGTAGGGTCAGAACTTGGTGTAAACAATATAAAAGCATGGATCCACCCTGCCTTGTATCAATGGTTCAGGCTGGTGGCGGTGGTGTGGGGGAGATTTTCTTGACACACTTTTGGGCCCCTTAGCGCCATTTGAGCATCGTTTAAACGCCACGGCCTACCTGAGTATTGTCCCCGACCATGTCCATCCCTTTATGACAGGATAGCAGGATAATGCACCATGTCACAAAGCTCAGATCATCTCAATGTGGTTTCTTGAACCTGACAATGAGGTCACTGTACTCCAATGGCCTCCACCCAATAGAGCACCTTTGGGATGTGGTGGAATGGAAGATTCCCATCATGGATGTACAGTCGACAAATCTGCAGCAAATGTGTGATGCTATCATGTCAATATGGACCAAAATCTCTGAGGAATGTTTCCAACACCTTGTTGAATCTACGCCATGCAGAATTAGGACAGTTTTGAAGGCAAAAGGGGGTTGGAAATATTCCTCAGAGATTTTGGTCCATATTGACATGATAGCATCACACATTTGCTGCAGATTTGTCGACTGTACATCCATGATGGGAATCTTCCATTCCACCACATCCCAAAGGTGCTCTATTGGGTGGAGGCCATTGGAGTACAGTGACCTCATTGTCAGGTTCAAGAAACCACATTGAGATGATCTGATTTTTGTGACATGGTGCATTATCCTGGTATCCGGAGTCATAAAGGGATAGACATGGTCAGGGACAATACTCAGGTAGGCCGTGGCGTTTAAATGATGCTCAAATGGCGCTAAGGGGCCCAAAATTGTGCCAAGAAATCTCCCCCACACCATTACACCACCGCCACCCGATACTAGCAAGGTGTGCCTAATAAAGTGGCCGGTGAGTGTAGGTTGAGGGTGTGGACTGGTTGTACAATTACAGCTTTTTTCTTTTTGGTCATCTACAAAAAAGGGACAAATAAATCTACAATGCATAATTCCCGATCAGTCTGTTCGGCTGGACTCCAAATATTTCATGCAATTTTGTGACAGGTTGTGTAATATTACTGACACTTACATATTTCAATTCAAATTTCCTAGCTAAGGTTTCCACCTCCTTCCTCTCCGCTTCCTCGTCATCAAATGGATTGAAATGCTTCTTCTGAGAAAGGGAAATAATAGAGATAAAACATAATGAAGGACATCAGAACCAGTCTTGTTATCCTTAATATATAACAGCTTTAGCTTTAAAATAGAGATTAATATTATTATTATTATTATTATTATTAAGAAAAAAAAATTTAAAGTGTTTTTTTCCCCCAACATTTCTCTCCTAAATTTAAAAGCCTGCATTTTTTCTAGAAAAATCACTTACAACCCTCAAACATGATTTTTTTTTTTTGCAAAGGCCCTAGAGATAAAAATGGTGGGTGCAATTTTTTGTGTCAAATAATATAACCTTTTTGTGATATAAAATAAATAATGATCATATTATAAAAAATTAAACCACAAAGTGTCCAATACTAATAAAGTCCCAAAAGTGTCCAAAAATTCAAACTTTCATCCAATAAGGATTGGCTCCTATTTAATCCGGCGAGAACCTCAAAATAAAGAAATAAATACTCTAGTGCATTACCTTTTATACAAAAAGAATACCGTATTTTTCGCTCCATAAGACGCACTTTTTTCCCCCCCAAAAAAGGGGGGAAAATGTCAGTGCGTCTTATGGAGCGAATATGGAGCGGCCGGTCCGGTATTTCCACCGCCGCGTCAGAATACCGGGCCGGCCGCTCAGCTCTGCAGCGGGACCTTATGGAGATGACTGCTGACCTTTGGGGAGGTGGGGAGCGGGTACCTGAATTTGACAGGTACCCGCTCTTACTCCTTTGTTCTTTGATCTTACCTGTTCCTCTATCCAGCGGCGCGCTGTCTTCCGGCTTCTGTAGTGTGGGCACTGGGCATGACAGCCGGGTGCCAAGTGCGCATGTGCAAGAAGCGGTGCTTTTTGTGAATGGTAAGGCAGTACCTGGGACACATGACAGATCCCAGAAGCCGCCAGACCAATCACAAAGCGCAAGTGCTTCTCGCTCATGCGCACTGGGCACCCGGCTGTCATGCCGAGCGCCATTACAGAAGCCGGGAAGACAGCGCGCGGCTGGATCGAGGAACAGGTAAGATCAAAGAACAACTCCGCGGAAGTAAGAGCGGGTACCTGTCAAATTCAGGTAGCCGCTCCCCCCCCTCCCCAAAGCTCAGCAGTCATCTGTGCTGTCCGCAGTCTCTGGTCATCCCTGTGCTGTCCGCAGTCTCTGGTCATCCCTGTGCTGTCCGCAGTCTCTGGTCATCCCTGTGCTGTCCGCAGTCTCTGGTCATCCCTGTGCTGTCCGCAGTCTCTGGTCATCCCTGTGCTGTCCGCAGTCTCTGGTCATCCCTGTGCTGTCCGCAGTCTCTGGTCATCCCTGTGCTGTCCGCAGTCTCTGGTCATCCCTGTGCTGTCCGCAGTCTCTGGTCATCCCTGTGCTGTCCGCAGTCTCTGGTCATCCCTGTGTTGTCCGCAGTCTCTGGTCATCCCTGTGTTGTCCGCAGTCTCTGGTCATCTCCTGTACTGTGTCTGCAGTCCATTAGTTCAGAATTTTTTTTTTTCCTGTTTTCTGCCTCAAAAACCTAGGTGCGTCTTATGGTCAGGTGCGTCTTATGGAGCGAAAAATACGGTAATTATTCGGTGCAAATCACAAACCACTCTAAAAAAAGTGTCCAAAAATGTTTGTTTTTTTGGACACTTTTTTTGGAGTGGTTTGTGATTTGCACCGAATAATTATTCTTTTTGTATAAAAGGTAATGCACTAGAGTATTTTTCTTTATTTTGAGGTTTTCGCCAGATTAAATAGGAGCCAATCCTTCTTATTGGATGAAAGTTTGAAATTTTGGACTTTTTGGACACTTGGGACTTTATTGGTATTGGACACTTTGTGGTTTAATTTAAATTTTTTAATTTTTAATGTGTTATAATATGATCATTATTTATGGTATATCACAAAAAGGTTATATTATTAGTGAACTTTCTAGGGAGAAAGTGTGACTTTTTGAGGGGACTGTAGTGGAGGAGGTTATATATTTATTTATTTTATAAATTTTTTTGTGTCTGACTGCATTTGCAGTCAAATTTTGTGGGAAAAAACACTTTACTGAATTATATTGCTCGTAAACACAATATTAAACCCAATTTGTGCTAAAATATAAGGCTCCATGCCGGCTTGTAGTAGCGGTTTAGGAGTGTTAGTGTTTTATTAGCTTTTTTTGTAGGGAAAAAAAAGGCAGTTGGGATTGTTTTAGCAGAGTTTAGGAGTGTTCAGTGATTTTTTTCTGCCGAAAAAAAAAAAAACACTCCCTAAACCCCTACAAAAACAATTTTTTTCTGCTCGTAAAGCTGAAGCTTGAAAAAAATGCTACCAGCCTAATATAGTAGGATAACACTATTTAGCTTTTAGAAGATGAAAAAAAAAATGCTGATAATAGCTTCTAGGAGTTTTAAACACAAAAAAAAAAAAAAAACACGCTAGTGTGCATGGAATCTGTCATGCCGAGTAAATAGATACCAAACAGGTCACACTGTAAAATTGCATACACCCTTGGAGTGGCAGTACCTAAAAAATCTCCACAGGTGGCGCTTTATTACGCATTTACAGGTTACCAGTTTAGAATTACACAGGAGGTTTAGAGCTAAATTATTGTTCTCACTCTGACGTTTGTGATGATAGCACACGTTTGGTGTGATCACCGTTTACATAGGTTTGTGGGACTTATATATGCATTCGCACAAAAAAAAAAATGTTTTTTTTTTAATCAACTTTATTGCTATCACAAGAGATGAACAACATCCCTTGTGATAGCATGGACCATGACAGGTCCTCCTTATAGAGAGATCTGGGGTCTATTAGACCCCAGATCTCTCATCTGGCCTCCAACACAGCCAACTGGACACAGATCAGTCTGCTTATCTTGTTGCTGACAGCCAGGTAAACAAAGAACCGAAAGTAAAGAAATTATTAAATCCTTGTGTCTTCTGGTTTCTGGGGGTCACAGAGAGGGAGGAACAATGTCAGTTCCTGTCTCTGTTTAGTTCAGATGATGCGTGAGCACAGGAAAGGCGGTGGCGGCATTGGGGGGCCCCCTTCCAACACCTACAAAAGTGATTGACGGGCTGTTCAGCCACTTCTGCTTTACATGGAATCGAAGGGCTGTAAATTTTGATACCAGGATGATATACCAGGCATCATCCCGGTGTAACCCCCTTCACTCCCATGACGTCATAAGATGTCCACCTGTGTGAAGTGGTCAAAACAAAATTGATACGTTTGGCCAACATGCGCCATTGATAAACCTATTGCCTAGATTTACACGGGTGTCAAACAGGCAGCCCTCCAGCTGTTGCCAAACTACAAGTCCCATGAGGCATTGCAAGATTGAGTTACAAGCATGACTCCCAAAAGCAGAGGCATGATGGGACTCGTAGTTTCGCAACAGCTGGAGGGCCGCCAGTTTGACACCCCCAGCCTAGAATAGTCCCATCGCACACATTCCCGGAGACGGCCTTAAATAAATGGGTGTGGTAGAATCTACCAGCTGGAAAATGGGATCAACCATAAGTCAAAGTGTATGCCGCTAGCACACCATGGATCTCCAAAAAAACAAAAATTGTCCAAACATTTACTAAAGCGATCATATTACAGCGATAATTACCCATCCAATGAACCCACCAACATCCACCATAAAAAAGGAAAAAGCCTGCCTTCTCTGTCCACTCACATTCTCTCCTGTAGGGTTCTTCTTGCTGTTCCCCTGCAGATTCCTCAGTAATTCCGGGTAGAAGAACTCCGGGCATTTCTTCTGATCCGGCTCAAACAGAGACAGTGCAATGCGGACTGTGGCTGCCACAGGCGCCTCTGGCTCCTGGTTATCCGGACGCGGCCTCTTCGGTGCCGAGGGGTGGAAAGGGGATGAAGAAGGAATGCTGGACAGCTGCACCCTTCGCGGCTCCGCCATGATCAAATAAATAAACGACGACGGGCTTCAACCTGTAGCAGACATGGAAAGTCTCCGGCTGGGAGAGGAAGACCTCGGCTAAATGGCTTTTTATAGAACAGACACCCTTCTATCCTGTGGCTTCAATGGGGAAGTGGTGAGGGGGTAGTGTTTTCCATATGTAGTGCATTTCTGCTGATAAAACAAACACAGAATATATAAATACCATTTAATTCATACAAAATAATAAAAAACAGACCAAAAAACATTTAAACAGGTTCAATGACGCCTTGAGGCAGCAGTAAAAAAAATAATGACACCTGGAGAGATTTACTAAAATCAGAGCAAAAGTGAAATAGATTGGTAAGCCACGTTTTGTGCGCATTTCAGCACCACAGGCAAACGCAGTGTCCCTGCAGTTGCCAGTGGATTGCTAATGGCACCTCATACACATCTCTACCATGTGGGTTGGCGCAGTGCGTCCTGAAAAAAGTGATACTTGCACGACTTTTTACACATTCCAGTGAATTTTGCAGCACAATCAAATAAGTGGGCTGCAAAAATCGGACAGCGTGTCCCAGTGTGAACTGGCCTTTAAGACGTTTGAACCACTTGAAGCTAAAATCCACAGAGATTAAAGCTCAACTCCAAGTTTTGCGTGTGTTATTTTAAACCCCTTGACGATATAGCGAATGCGGGGTCCGGGGAGAGCGGATACAGCGAATGCGGGGTCCGGGGAGAGCGGATACAGCGAATGCGGGGTCCGGGGAGAGCGGATACAGCGAATGCGGGGTCCGGGGAGAGCGGATACAGCGAATGCGGGGTCCGGGGAGAGCGGATACAGCGAATGCGGGGTCCGGGGAGAGCGGATACAGCGAATGCGGGGTCCGGGGAGAGCGGATACAGCGAATGCGGGGTCCGGGGAGAGCGGATACAGCGAATGCGGGGTCCGGGGAGAGCGGATACAGCGAATGCGGGGTCCGGGGAGAGCGGATACAGCGAATGCGGGGTCCGGGGAGAGCGGATACAGCGAATGCGGGGTCCGGGGAGAGCGGATACAGCGAATGCGGGGTCCGGGGAGAGCGGATACAGCGAATGCGGGGTCCGGGGAGAGCGGATACAGCGAATGCGGGGTCCGGGGAGAGCGGATACAGCGAATGCGGGGTCCGGGGAGAGCGGATACAGCGAATGCGGGGTCCGGGGAGAGCGGATACAGCGAATGCGGGGTCCGGGGAGAGCGGATACAGCGAATGCGGGGTCCGGGGAGAGCGGATACAGCGAATGCGGGGTCCGGTGAGAGCGGATACAGCGAATGCGGGGTCCGGGGAGAGCGGATATAGCGAATGCGGGGTCCGGGGAGACCGGATATAGCGAATGCGGGGTCCGGGGAGACCAGATATAGCGAATGCGGGGTCCGGGGAGACCAGATATAGTGAATGCAGGGTCCAGGGAGACCAGATATAGTGAATGCAGGGTCCAGGGAGACCAGATATAGTGAATGCAGGGTCCGGGGAGACCAGATATAGTGAATGCAGTGTCCTGGGTTTAGTAAAACTTTAAAGGATAAGTCCACTTTTGGGAACATGTTACAATCGTTTTAATATGTTCCCATAGCTGCAGTCACCGCCACCTGCCCCCCCTCCCTCCCTCTGACAAATAGTACGGGGAACTGCCAGATTTGAAAACAGCGCAACCGTGTTGGGCTCCACCCACACGGCTGCGTCATTCATTCACGGACTTCTGTGAATGAATGAACTACAAGTCCCGGCAGCCTTAGCGGCTGTCAGCTTGTAGCAGTCAATGGACTACCATGGCGTTGTGGAACGCTGTAGTAGTGGATTCTTCCTGTCAGAAAATCTGCTTGTTCGTACATCTCTGAATGGCCAAGCAGATATTTTGACAGGTCTGCAGGAGACGTGCATGGCACCAGCAATCTACTGATCACTGGTGCAATGCTTTCCAGGCTCCTGTAGACAAAAAATAACAAATGCGCATTTTCTTACCTACAAAAATATGTGCATTTATTATTTTTGTCTAAAAGGTGAACTTATCCTTTAATGGTTAGTCGTTCTTTAAGCTAGCGTTGGTATTTATGGCTAGTACAGTTTTGCGATGTGTTGCAGTAATGCATACAAGACATGTTGCGTGCATTTGCGCCTAATGGTGTCATTCTGAATGGCACCCCAACACAAGAAGGCGAGGCAGCTCTGAATGACGTGCGTTGCAGCAGTGCACACGGCAAGGCAGCACATTACACTGCATCACCCCCGGTTCACATCTATGCGGCCATGCGGGCCACGTTTTGCTCGGGCACGAGAGCCCATTCATTTGAATGGCCTCCTGTGGCCGTGAAACGCAGGGAAAGAAGTCCCTGCACTTCTTTGAAAAACGCAGCCCGCACGGAAACCTTGGTTCCCAGTACGGTTGCGTTTTCCAGTGCGGGCGGCGTGCCATTAGAACTAATGGCACTCACCCGCAGGTCCGCAATTCTCTGTGCGGGTGGTGCGGCTGCAAAAGCAAGTCTGCTTCTGTGCACTGACAGCCCATTTAAAACCAATGGGCTGCCGCAATGTAATGCATAATAACACAACCCACAGAAACAGACAAGTGTGAACGAGGCCAGAAAGTGCTTCTAAAGGCTGAAGGGTTTTTTGTTTTTTTGTTTTTTAACATTCAGGTAAAAGGCTTTCTGTATTCAGCCGCCCCCCCCCCCCCCATGAAAAGTCTTCACACCCCTTGAAATTTTCCTCACTTTGTCATGTTACAACCAAAAACGTCAATGTATTTCATTGGGATTTGATGCGATAGACCAACACAAAGTGGCACATAATTGTGAAGTGGAAGGAAAATGAGAAATGGTTTTCAACATTTTTTACAAAATAAATCTGTGAAAAGTGTGGCGGCATTTGTATTCAGCCCCCCAGAGTCAATACTTTGTAGGACCCCCTTTTGTTGCAATTCCAGCTGCAAGTCTCCTTGGGGATGTCTCTTTGCACATCTAGAGAGGGACATTTCTTCCCATTCTTCTTTGCAGAATCGCTCAAGCTCTGTCAGATTGGATGGAGAGCGCCTGGGAACAGCAATTTCAAGTCTTGCCACAGATTCTCCATTGGATTTCGGTCTGGACTGTGACTGGGCCATTCTAACACAGGAATATGCTTTGATCTAAACCATTCCATTGTAGCTCTGGCTGGATGTTTCGGGTCATTGTCCTGCTGGAAGGGAAACCTCCGCCCCGGTCTCAAGTCTTTTGCAGACTAACAGGTTTTCTTCTAAGATTGCCCTGTATTTGGCTCCATCCATCTTCCCATCAGCTCTGACCAGATTCCCTGTCCCTGCTGAAGAAAAGCATCCCCACCACATGATGCTGCCACCACCATGTTTCACGGTGGGGATGGTGTGTTCAGGATGATGTGCAGTGTTCGTTTTCCGCCACACACAGCGTTTTACTTTTAGACCAAAAAGTTTAATTTTGGTCTCCTCTGACCAGAGCCCCTTCTTCCATGTTTGCTGTGCCCCCCACATGGCTTCTCACAGACTGCAAACAGGACTTCTTATGGCTTTCCTCCAACAATGGTTTCTTCTTGCCACTTTTCCATAAAGGCCAGATTTGTGGAGCGCACAACTAATAGTTTCCCTGTGGACAGATTCTCCCACCTGAGCTGTGGATCTCTGCAGCTCCTCCAGAGTTCCCATGGGCCTCTTGGCTGCTTCTCTGCTGAATGCTCTCCTTGCCCGGCCTGTCAGTTTAGGTGGACAGCCATGTCTTGGTAGGTTTGCAGTTGTCATACTCTTTCCATTTTCAGATGATAGATTGAACAGTGCTCTGTGAGATACTCAAAGCTTGGGATATTATTTTATAACCTAACCCTGCATTACACTTCTCCACAACTTTATCCCTGACCTGTCTGGTGTGTTCCTTGGCCTTCATGATGCTGTTTGTTCAATAATGTTCTCGAATAAACCTCTGAGGGCTTCACAGAACAGCTGTATTTATACTGAGATTACATTACACACAGGTGGACTCTACTTACTAATTAGGTGACTTCTGAAGGCAATTAATTCCACTAGATTTTAGTTAGGGGTATCAGAGTAAACAGGGCTGAATACCAATGCATGTCACACTGTTCACATATTTATTTGTAAAAACGTTTGAAAACCATTAATCATTTTCCTTCCACTTCACAATTATGTGCCACTTTGTGTTGGTCTATCGCATCAAATCCCAATAAAATACATTGACGTTTTTGGGTGCAACATGAAAAAATGTGGAAAATTTCAAGGGGTATGAATACTTTTTCAAGGCACTGTATACTTACCTGAGCCCAATCCAGCGATGTGCAAGAGCAGTGGCTCTCTCCCTCCTCATTGCCTGAGGCAGCACTGGGAGCCAGTGGCTCCTACTTCTGTCAATCACAGGCAGTGAGGAGCGTGGGGGGCGGGGTCACGCCATGCTTTGTGTGTCATTAGAGCGCCTTGCTATGGGGGTAATCAGTTTTGCCTTTTGTTATAATTTTTTGAAGTGAGTTCACCTTTACCATAAACAACTGTCTATGGAGGGAAGGGGTGCCTGTAGATTAAAAACAAGCTGAGCTTCATTGACTAAAGTTGGATAATACCCGTTCTATAGGAGTAGGCCATTTATGTATCTCTTGTAGTCTGGATGAAAAACTCCCAGAGGTGGAATCATACTATCCTGCCATGTTGCTAGGACGTTGCTAAGACACTACCAGCCGTCACTGCTCACCACATCCATCACAGGAGTGAGCTCTTATACCCCTGCACATGCACGGTCCTCTATCTCCTTTATCGCAGCATCGCTGAGCTCAAAGCCCCTGCGAAAGGAGAGAGAAAGAGCGCACATGAGGGGGTATAAATTATTATTATTATACAGTATTTATAAATCAGCTGGGAGTGTCTTAGCAACGTCCTAGCAACAAGGCAGGACTGGACGGTGCCATCTCTGGGAGTTTTTCAGCCAGGCTTCACAAAGGACTTACCTACAGAAAGGGTATTATTCAACAGGGCCGTTTATCTACGGACGCCGACTTGTGTCCAGTCACATCTGATTGGTCACAAAAAAAAAAAACACGCAAACCTTTTCTGAATTTTTTTTGGACCATGGGGGCCTTATATAATCTAGTCATCCACGGCGTCTCCCATATTACTAGAATGGCGCGCCTCAGTCATCAGACGCAGGCCTCTACATGGCGTCTTAAGGGGGCACTCCGCAAACTGGCATTTTATAACTCATAAGGAGGAGAAATCTGTGTTAGGACAACCAACCGTTCCATTCAAGGCGCAGCACAGACCAGGGGTGGACTGACCATTTGGAAACTCAGGCACTGCCCGAGGGCCCGGGGTCAGTAGGGGGCCCCATGAGATGCCCCTGGTACCCTTTTCATGATCCCCTATTGCCCGGGGGCCCCATGAGTTGTCAGTCCGCCCCTGGCACAGACAGTTCTCATTTCAGACACTTGGCACAGGAAGGTAACAGATATTGGCTGGGAGATGTAGAAACCTCAGCCAATCCGGTACTAGATAACAAGTGACTGTTGCTATGGGTTACCACCATCCCGCCTTCACAGCGAGCCCTCATTTAGAATAGCCCCAGGTCGTTCCATTACAGGCAGCACCGGGGGGGAGGGATTAGTCCACCAGAACCTAGACACGGGGGAGCTCCCCTACCCGGAAGTTCTCCCGAAGAGTGCGCGCACCCAGACACAGGACACCCTCCGGAGCCGGTGTAGCGGCTCACTCACCTCAGCCCTCCTCGCTCCGCATTCCTCCGGTCACAGGACGGAAAAGGCGCCGAGAGAGAAACGTCAGAAAGCCGAGCGGTCACGTGGTCCGGAGCAGCCTCAGAGCTCCCCCTCTGGAGTCACGTGACGCACCCCTCCTCCAGGGAAGAGGACGACAACAATAACAAGCGCTGACAGCCGACTCACGTGACCCGGCAGGCCAATCTGATACGGGGGGACTCGGGCACGCGCTTTCATCCCGCGATAACTGGGCGGGAGCTGCTCTCGCTTACCTTCTCGCTTTTACTTATTGGCTGGAATAGAGTCCCGGGGAAGGCGGGGTTCATTGGCTGGAGGCCGGTCACGTGGTGGTCCTTGGCGTTAGGGGTGCGCGCACGGAAGGCGGGTGGGGGTGTTTCCTGTTCCCGGCATCCTTCGCGCAGGCACTTCTCTCTCTCTTCCTATCCCCCGCCTCCTCCCCGCTCTGCCTGTGTCGGTAAGATGGCGACAGCGAGTCTACGCCAAGGAGACCTGGTGTGGTGAGTGATGGGAACACATGGGGGGGAGACTCTGCTCCAGACAGGGATTACAGGGGGGAGGCATGGCTGACACTGCGCATGGGGGGTGAGGGATCTGATGGTGGGGATCATGGTGACTACTAGGTTGGAGGGATCCCTGATTGGGGGGGGGGTCAGGTGAGGATGGTGTCTGGAGGGATCTGGTATTGGGGATCGGGGGAGGACGGCGTCTGGAGGGATCTGGTATTGGGGATCAGGTGAGGATGGTGTCTGGAGGGATCTGGTATTGGGGATCAGGGGAGGACGGCGTCTGGAGGGATCTGGTATTGGGGATCAGGGGAGGACGGCGTCTGGAGGGATCTGGTATTGGGGATCAGGGGAGGACGGCGTCTGGAGGGATCTGGTATTGGGGATCAGGGGAGGATGGTGTCTGGAGGGATCTGGTATTGGGGATCAGGGGAGGATGGGGTCTGGCGGGTTAGAGGGATCCGGTGGTGGTGATTGGGGGAGGATGGTGTCTGGTGGGTTGGAAGGATCCGGTGGTGGCGATCGGGGGAGGATGGCATCTGGTGGTTTGAAGAGATTCGGTGGTGGCGATTGGGGGAGGATGGCGTCTAGTGGGTTGGAGGGACCCGGTGGTGGCGATTGGGGGAGGATGGCGTCTAGTGGGTTGGAGGGACCCGGTGGTGGCGATTGGGGGAGGATGGCGTCTGGTGGGTTGGAGGGACCCGGTGGTGGCGATTGTGGGAGGATGGCGTCTGGTGGGTTGGAGGGACCCGGTGGTGGCGATTGGGGGAGGATGGCGTCTGGTGGGTTGGAGAGATCAAGATAGGATTGTGCCTAGTGGGTTAAAGATATCTGGTATTGGGGATCAGGGGAGAATGGTTTTTGGAAGGTTGCAGGAAAAGGTGGGGGGGTCATAGAAAAATTAGTTGGTTGGAGGGATCTGGAGAGGATGTTTTTCAGGGAAGGATTGTGTTTGGTGGGTTGAAGGGATCTGATATAGTGTGTATCAGGGCAGAATGGTATCTGGAAAGTAGCAGGGATCTGGTTTTGGGGTCAGGGAAAATGGTGTATGTTGGGTTGAAGGGATCTGGGGAGGATGGAGTTCGTTGGGTTGAAAGGAGCTTGGGAGGATGGAGTTGGGAGGGACCTGGGGAGGCTGGGGTTTGATGTGTTGCAGGCATCTGGGGGAGAATGGGGCTTTGGTGGGTTGGAGGCATCTGGGGACGATGGGGCTTTGGTGGGTTGGAGGCATCTGGGGAAGGATGAGGCTTTGGTGGGTTGGAGGCATCTGGGGACGATGGGGCTTTGGTGGGTTGGAGGCATCTGGGGGAGGATGGGGCTTTGGTGGGTTAGAGGCATCTGGGGACGATGGGGCTTTGGTGGGTTGGAGGCATCTGGGGGAGAATGGGGCTTTGGTGGGTTGGAGGCATCTGGGGATGATGGGGCTTTGGTGGGTTAAAGGCACCTGGGGACGATGGGGCTTTGGTGGGTTGGAGGCATCTGGGGACAATGGGGCTTTGGTGGGTTGGAGGCATCTGGGGGACGATGGGGCTTTGGTGGGTTGGAGACATCTGAGGGACGATGGGGCTTTGGTGGGTTGGAGACATCTGAGGGACGATGGGGCTTTGGTGGGTTGGAGACATCTGAGGGACGATGGGGCTTTGGTGGGTTGGAGGCATCTGGGGGAGGATGGGGCTTTGGTGGGTTGGAGGCATCTGGGGGAGGATGGGGCTTTGGTGAGTTGGAGGCATCTGCGGGAGGATGGGGCTTTGGTGGGTTGGAGGCATCTGGGGGAGGATGGGGCTTTGGTGGGTTGGAGGCCTCTGGGGGAGGATGGGGCTTTGGTGGGTTGGAGGCCTCTGGGGGAGGATGGGGCTTTGGTGGGTTGGAGGCCTCTGGGGAGGATTGTCAAAGTAATTCTGTTTTGGAAATTTTGAGAGGATGGTGTCTGGTGGGTTGGAGGGAGGATCAGGTAATGGGGTTCTACAGTGGTGTGTCTAGGATTCTTGTTTATATACTTGGGATGGGATAATTTCTGGTAAGTTCATAGACAATGTAAGGGGCTTTAAGATAATCTGGATCAGAAGATCTAGCAAGGAGCTCATGCTTAGCTATTCGGTATCAGGGCATTTCTGGGGTTGAAGAGGATTTGAGGTCATTTGTGGGATCTTCTGCTGGTAAAGGTGACTAAAATATCATGTAGGCTGCCTTAAAAGAATGAAGCATGGAAAAGAGAAGGTTGTTTCTTGTTTGTTGTTGGGAATTTAGAGAGGATGGATTCTGATGGCATGAAGGGATCTTGTCTTGTATCTAGGGGCATAATGGGGTTTATTTACTAAAGCAGGAGAGTGCAAAATCAGGGTCACTTCTGCATAGAAACCAATCAGCTTCCAGGTTTTATTGCCAAAGCTTAATTGAACAAGCTGAGGTTAGAAGCAGATTGGTGCAGAAGTGAGCCTGGTTTTGCATTGTCCAGCTTTAGTAAATAAACCCCAATGTGTCAAAAATATTGAGCCATAAGAGATCCAATAACTGGTGTGATGGTATGGGGTAGGATCAGGTTAAACAACCACTCGCACCTAGGCTGCATCTGGTAATAAACGTTCTTTGTGTCTTTTGGGTAAGTGGGATCTGCTATGGGGATCCCCAGGCCTGTCTGTT
Organism: Staurois parvus; assembly: GCF_062004578.1. Lineage (NCBI taxonomy): Eukaryota > Metazoa > Chordata > Amphibia > Anura > Ranidae > Staurois > Staurois parvus. Next base: position 642,244 of record NW_028318445.1, on the reverse strand, counting down.
CCGCAATTTTCTGAATTGAGTGATAGAGAGACCTTGGGATCCAACAAAGGCAGCTGTGCCCTCCACTACATTCTGAAGTTTAAGCCCATAGATGTGGAACAATGATTGGTCCGTCCTTCCAATTAGTCCTATCTGGAGAATTCTTGCAGCTTTGGTCAGGCCCAGGGGCGGGCTGACAGCTCATGGGGCCCCCGGGAAATAGGGGATCATGGGGCCCCTGTGTCCTTGCCCAAACTCAAAAAAGCCTATGAAAAAGGTACCAGGGGCATCTCATGGGGCCCCCTACTGACCCCGGGCCCTTGGGCAGTGCCCGAGTTTCCAAATGGTCAGTCCGCCCCTGGTCAGGCCACAACTTCAACAAGCACCGCTGATCAACTGAACTCCCGAGAAACTTGGATATTTCTCACAAGTTCCAATTTTTTCATTGAGACCAGACAAATCCCCAGCAGGACTGTTAGAGATCTACATGTTCAGCCAATACAAGTGTGTATATTTATGTCAGTCAGGTTCACAGCTGAGGGTATTCTGTCTTTTTGACTGCCATCTTAGGTTTTAGGAAAACTTTGAAGAACCCCATTTGAGAAAGGGTGCTGTAGAGTTTCTAAAATAAAAAAACCACTGACACTACTGAGCTTTTTAGCCATCTATAAAAGGGAGGAGTTCTTTTCACTGGTCACCAATATAAAAGGTGGTCCTTCTCCCACTGACCACCAATGGTCATTTCTTTTCTGGCTATTACTTATTTAGTTTCACTTCTACAGAAAATATTATTATATAGAGCAGTCCAGGGTGTTAAATGCTTTTAAAGAGTTCCCCAAGGCTGGCCATATATTGTACAATTTTTTTTTGGATTCCCCAAAACCATATAATATGAGGTCAAACCTAAACCCTTTCAATTTGTATGCAGTCAGACAGGCCTTTACACTACATAGTTAAAGGTAAATCTAAAGGAAATTGAATAAGAAAATTGTTTGATGTATTTATTTCAGGTACTTGTATAGCGCCGTCAATTTACTCAGCGCTTTACATATATATTGTACATTCAAATCAGTCCCTAACCCTCAAGGGGTGTACAATCTAAGGTCCCTAACCCTCAAGGGGTGTACAATCTAAGGTCCCTAACCCTCAAGGGGCGTACAATCTAAGGTCCCTAACCCTCAAGGGGCGTACAATCTAAGGTCCCTAACCCTCAAGGGGCGTACAATCTAAGGTCCCTAACCCTCAAGGGGCGTACAATCTAAGGTCCCTAACTCACATTCATACATACACATAGTAGGGCCAATTTAGACAGAAGCCAATTAACCTACCAGCATGTATTTGGAGTGTGGGAGGAAACTGGAATACCCGGAGGAAACCCACGCAGGCACAGGGAGAACATGCAAACTCCAGGCAGGTGGTGCCGTGGCTGGGATTTGAACCAATCACCCTAGTACTGCCAGGCGGAAGTGCTAACCATTTAGCCACCGTGCTGCCCTGATGATGTAAGACCCAAGTTACTCTAAGAAAAAAATTGGGGAAGGCTTCATTGGAAATTTGACAGTAAATCCTAGTAGTAGTGGGTCACACATAGCCACTTAGTACAAAAAAAGAAAAGAATTGAAACATGAGAAGATCTAGTGTTTAAAGAAGAATTCCATGTATGGATATTTTTCTATAGGTCCAGCTTGGTCCAAGGTAAGTACAGTGGAAATAAAAAGTGTACACACCCCTGTTAAAATATCAGGTTTCCGTGATGTAAAGAAAAATGAGACAAAGATGAATAATTTCAGAACTTTGTCCACCTTAAATGTGACCTATAAACTGTACAACTCCATTGAAAAACAAACACATCTTTTTTTTTTGGGGGGGGGGGGGGAACGACATAAAAAAACTAAAATAATGTGGTTGCTTAAGTGTGCACACCCTATTTATAACTGTATGTAGCTGTGTTCAGAATTAAGCAATCACATTCAAAATCATGTTAAATAGGAGTCAGTACACACCTGCCATCATTTAAAGTGCCTCTGATTAACCCCAAATAAAGTTCAGCTGTTCTAGTAGGTCTTGACATTTTCTTAGTCGCATCCTACAGCAAAAGCCATGGTCTGCAGAGAGCTTTCAAAGCATCAGAGGGATCTCATTGTTAAAAGGTATCGGTCAGGAGAAGGGTACAAAAGGAATTTCCAAGGCATTATATATACAATGGAACAGTGAAGACAGTCATCATCAAGTGAAGAAAATATGGTGCAACAGTGACATCACCAAGAACTGGACGTCCCTCCAAAATTGAAAAGACGAGAAGAAGACTGGTCTGGGAGGCTGCCAAGAGGCCTACAGCAACATTTAAAGGAGCTGCAGGAATATCTGGCAAGTACTGACTGTGTGCTCCATGTGACAACAATCTCCCGTATTCTTCATATGTCTGGGCTCTGGGGTAGAGTGGCAAGACGGAAGCCTTTTCTTACAGAGAAAAACATCTAAGTGTGGCTAAATTTTGCCAAAACACATCTGAAGTCTCCCAAAAGCGCGTGGGAAAATGTGTTCTGGTCTGATGAAACCAAGGTTGAACTTTTTTGGACAGAATTCCAAAAGATATGTTTTGCGCAAAAACAACACTGCACATCACCAAAGGAACACCATACCCACTGTGAAGCATGGTGGTGGCAGCATCATGCTTTGGGGCTGTTATTCTTCAACTGGAACTGGGGCCTTAGACCAGGTAGAGGGAATTATGAACAGTTCCAAATACCAGTCAATATTGGCACAAATCTTCCGGCTTCTGCTAGAAAGCTGAACATGAAGAGGAACTTCATCTTTCAGCATGACAACGACCCAAAGCGTACATCCAAATCAACAAAGGAATGGCTTCACCGGAAAAAGATGAAAGGTTTGGAATGGCCCAGCCACAGCCTAGACCTGAATTTGAAAATCTGTGGAAGGATCTGAAGAGGGCTGTGCACAGGAGATGTCCTCGCAATCTGACAGATTTGGAAGAGCGGGCAAATATTGCCAAGTCAAGATGTGCCATGCTGATAGACTCCTCCCCTAAAAGACTGAGTGCTGGAATCACATCAAAAAGGGCTTCAACAAAGGATTAGTGTAAGGGTGTGCACATTTATGCAGCCATATTATTTGTTTTTTATTTTTACTTCCCTCCACCTAAAAGATTTCAGTTTGTTGTTCAACTGATTTGTACAGTTTATAGGTCACATTTAAAGGTAGAAAAGGTTCTGAAATGATTTATCTTTGTCTCATTTTTTTACATCACAGAAACCTGACATTGTAACAGGGGTGTGAAGACTTTTTATATCCGCTGTATGTATATACCATATCTGGCCAATGCCCCTGGAAGCTGGAAATCGCTGAAGTAGACACTACTAGTCATCTCTACTTGCTTCTAGTCCTTTGAGTGGCTGGCTTGATGCATTTTGAGCACAGGAGGTTGGCCACTTGGTACAGGTGCCATTAGAGGATGCTTTGCCTTTTATGATTGGATAAGGTGGGGCGGTGACTTTCCAGGTTCTCTAGTGCAGTCATACCCGTGGCCTTTCTGTTATGGGTTACTGTGTTCCTTGTAGAAAGAGAATACCTCTTATTTCTATCTTTGATCTCTTCAGTGATCAATGGGGATTCTAGTGTTGGGGATTCTAGTGTTGGGGATTCTAGTGTTGGGGATTCTAGCGTTGGGGATTCTAGCGTTGGGGATTCTAGCGTTGGGGATTCTAGCGTTGGGGATTCTAGCGTTGGGGATTCTAGCGTTGGGGATTCTAGCGTTGGGGAATCTAGCGTTGGGGAATCTAGCGTTGGGGAATCTAGCGTTGGGGAATCTAGCGTTGGGGAATCTAGCGTTGGGGATTCTAGCGTTGGGGATTCTAGCGTTGGGGATTCTAGCGTTGGGGATTCTAGCGTTGGGGAATCTAGCGCTGGGGAATCTAGCGCTGGGGAATCTAGCGCTGGGGAATCTAGCGCTGGGGAATCTAGCGCTGGGGAATCTAGCGTTGGGGATTCTAGCGTTGGGGATTCTAGCATTGCACTTTTAAAGAGCATCTTTAATAATTCCATCGGTCCAATAGTTTCCTTTTTAAATGTGTTTGGGTTATTTATAGGCCAATCATCGATAAGACCAGTACGTTTTGTAGAATGCGTAATAAAAGTCCTTCTGTCAACAGGAAGTGGTAGATTTGAACGTAAAACTTGGTGAAAGCCATTTAGTAATCTTGGTGTCTTTTTAGCAGCTGTTGTAGGGTTTGATGTCTTCTTGTTACAGCAGAACTAAACAGATCAATTTAAAGAGGAACTTCAGATACAAAATTCAGTAAAGGGCGATCGTGGAGGAATGTTAATGCAGAAGAGACATTTGTGTTTATATAAAGTTACCTACCTGCCTGTCCACCCGGCAATGCCGAATTAGTTGGAGTGACCTGCTGGCGATCAAAGCCCTGAAGCTGGCTGCCCGAAGATGTCAGCAGCTTGGCTGGGAGGTTTGGGATACTGCATTGTTGGATTTAGGGATGCACTGGAGTTTCGGCCAAAAACACCCCTTTCGGCCATTGGTCGAAATGAAAAAAGCACAGATACAGGTGGAGAAAAAAACCTCGCTGTCACCGCCACCCCTCACCACTGCTGCACCGGCCGCCGCTCGGTAGTTCTCAGTCTTACCTGAGAAACCATCGATCCCGGCACTGGGCATAGAGATGAGTGAAGGAAAGATGGCTGCCACTCATCTCTATGCCCTTGGAGTACCTGAGCGGTCACTTCCCATTCTGGCCATTTTCTTTTGAAAGCACCAGATCAATTTTTTTTTTTTAAACCAATGCTTTACATTGTAGAAGAGAGATGTGGGATCTTGTTGACCCCATATCTCTCCATAAAGAGGACCTGTCACTAATTATTTCTATCACACAGGATGCATGCATTTCTTGTGATAAGAATAAAAGTGATAAAAAAAATTTTGTAAAGGGACAGTGCAAAAAAAACAAACAATTTAAATCATTTTTTTTTTTTAAAGTGCCCCTGTCCCCCCATGCTCGCATGTAGTGGTGAACGCATACGTAGGCCATGCCCACATATGTAAATGGTGTTCAAACCACAAATGTGAGGTATCGCCACGAATGTCAGAACAAGAGCAATAATTCTCGCACTAAACCACCTCTGTACCTTTTACACTGCTAACCTGTAGTAATTTTTAAAGCATCACCCATGGAGATTTTTAAGTACCTCAGTTTCACGCCATTCCATGAGCATGCGCAATTTTAAAGCTTGACATGTTTGGTATCTATTTACTCGCCGTAACATCTTCTCATATTTTAGAAAAAAATGGGTTGTGTATATATATATATATATATATATATATATATTTAATCAAAGTGTATTTTTTTCCAAAACATATATATTCATTTTTAAAAACTGCACGTTTCGGTTTTTGGCCAAGTGCATTTTGAATTTTCGGTTTCGGCACCAGAATTTTCATTTCCGTGCACCACTAGTTGGATCCAAGCTAAGTGTAGTTCTGCTTTAACCATTTCCCAAAAAACGGTTACGATCGAGGCTTTCTGCAAAAGATAGCCGGCACAGTTGCTTTTGCACTCAACCGAACTGCCAAGCCATCAAACGGCTGGTGTCATAACTGATCACATGTGCAGCACGATGGCAATTACAGATCAAACCGAAGCCAAGATTGCAGCTTCCTTCGCTCTAAAAGATCGGAGGGGTTAGTTTCATTTTTGATCTCAAACTATTTTAGCATTTCTGTAGGTTTGGGGTTGCCAGTGATAATCCCTCATACTTTTACATTTATATAAATGGTTTTACCCTCTCCTAACATTCTATATTTGATTCTCCTTTGTATTTTCTTTTTAGGGGGAAATTGGGCCGGTATCCTCCCTGGCCTGGAAAGGTGAGTGAATGGGGGACTGGAGATTACTTTTACATCTGTGACTTATTTATTTTTGCTTCCAACTCTAAAATTGTGTGTATATGTGTGTGTGCTATATATATATATATATATATATATGTATATATATATATATATATATCTATCTATATATATATATATATATCTCTGTGACAATGGTCACCAGTACAAATGGAGAGGACGAATCTCCTCAATGGTGGCACAGACAATAATAAAAACCTGACTGGTCCTTCTCACTTCCTGTCTGAAACCTAGAAAGTTGTATTTATTTATTTTTACTCTGTTTAATCTTCCATTGAAAGAGTTTTGTTCTATCTGTCCAATAAGTGCAAAAATGCCTGTTGATTCTGCAAATATTTGGCCTGTTTACTTCCTGTGCTTTCCACTCTTCCTAGTTAGCATTGTTCGCAGTGATCTCTGTGGACTACAGAACACCCTTCACCTTCCCCATGTTATGGAGAAGAGGGGTGACAATGCTGCTGCTCATTAGATACAGTATAGTGAGTGAATGTTGTCACCCTTGAGCAGAAGTGTATTAGTGGCTGGATACCAGGTGAAAGTAAAAGGAAAAAAAAAAAACTAATGAGGCCACCACAGTTAAAGCGGAGCTCCAGGCAAAATTTAAAAAAGTCGGCAGCTACAAAAACTGTAATAAATTGAAACCCCTGCGCTGCCTAAATAATAGGACAAAGTGTAATGAATGTGACAATGATGGCTGCTGCTACCATCAAATTGTGTTCCCACAATAAAGATAAATAAAACAAGTGATGTTGCACTGCTATAAGGCAACTATAAATTAAAAGACCATGAGGACAAAACTCATGATAATCATTTATAAATACATAATGGAGGATATGATCTCCATGTATAATACATAAGGGGGGATATGATCTCCATGTATAATACATAAGGGGGGATATGATCTCCATGTATAATACATAAGGGAGGATATGATCTCCATGTATAATACATAAGGGGGGATATGATCTCCATGTATAATACATAAGGGGGATATGATCTCCATGTATAATACATAAGGGGGGATATGATCTCCATGTATAATACATAAGGGGGATATGATCTCCATGTATAATACATAAGGGGGGTATGATCTCCATGTATAATACATAAGGGGGGATATGATCTCCATGTATAATACATAAGGGGGGGATATGATCTCCATGTATAATAAATAAGGGGGGGATATGATCTCCATGTATAATACATAAGGGGGATATGATCTCCATGTATAATACATAAGGGGGGATATGATCTCCATGTATAATACATAAGGGGGGATATGATCACCATGTATAATACATAAGGGGGGATATGATCACCATGTATAATACATAAGGGGGGATATGATCTCCATGTATAATACATAAGGGGGGATATGATCTCCATGTATAATACATAAGGGGGGATATGATCTCCATGTATAATACATAAGGGGGGGATATGATCTCCATGTATAATACATAAGGGGGGGATATGATCTCCATGTATAATACATAAGGGGGGATATGATCTCCATGTATAATACATAAGGGGGGATATGATCTCCATGTATAATACATAAGGGGGGATATGATCTCCATGTATAATACATAAGGGGGATATGATCTCCATGTATAATACATAAGGGGGGGATATGATCTCCATGTATAATACATAAGGGGGGGATATGATCTCCATGTATAATACATAAGGGGGATATGATCTCCATGTATAATACATAAGGGGGGATATGATCTCCATGTATAATACATAAGGGGGGATATGATCTCCATGTATAATACATAAGGGGGGATATGATCTCCATGTATAATACATAAGGGGGATATGATCTCCATGTATAAATACATCAGTGGTTCATATAGTGAACTCGGTGTAGAGTTATTCCCCCTGAGGTCATCACAGAGGACAAGGGGGCACTCTTTACGTCTGGAGGAAAAGAAATTTAATCTCCAAACATGGAAAGGCTTCTTCACAGTAAGAGCTGTGAAAATGTGGAATAGACTCCCTCAAGAGTTGGTTGTGTCCAGCTCAGTGGATTGCTTTAAAAAAGTCCTGAATTCTTTCTTGGATACACAGAATATAACTGGATATAACATTTATAGGTAAAGTTGATCCAGGGAATATCCGATTGCCTCTCGGGTATCAGGAAGGAATTTTTTTCCCCTGCAGGAGCAAATTGGATCATGCTTTGCTGGGTTGTTTTTTTTTTTTTTTTGTCTTCCTCTGGATCAACTGTGGGTATAGGATTATAACTTTTTTTTTTTTTTGATGGTTGAACTGGATGGACTTTTTTTTTTCCAGGCAGAATAACTATGTAACTATGTAAAACTGATCAAAACGTCCATATATGTGAAATCAATCAATTTTTATTCGCTGATAAAGTTCTTCAAAAATTCATGTGTATTTCTTCTTGTACTGATATCCCAAACACCATCAAGTGAAACAGCCTGCATTATACAAGTAGTGCCACCTCGGTGCTCACAGAACTCTCACCTCCCAGCCCATGAAAATGCACTTAGTAATAACAAGTAGACAGAAGGATTCTTCACTTTTTTTCAATCCGCGACCATGTGATAGTAATCAGACACCTTTTGAACTTTCAATAGAATGCCAAACTAGAACTAGGGATCTGTCCCTTTTAAAGGTAATGGAGGTCACACATTTCTATCGTGTAGAAAATGAATAAAACTCCACAAGCTTGTAAAATCATCAGATGCAGGCTGAGCTGAATAGCTGAACTCACTCTTCACGTCTGCCCAGAGCCACACGCCTGGTTCCCTTTCCAAATGTGTACATTATATTTTGGATTGTCAAGGCTTTAGGCTCAATCTCTCAACTTAAAGTGGAGTTCCACCCAAAAGGGGAAGTTTCTCTTTAAAGACTGGTCCCCCGCTCCCTGTTAAGGATTGGCACCTTTGGGGGGCGGGTACCTGAATTTGACAGGTACCCGCTCTCAGTTCTGCTCCGATCGCCTAGGCCAGTGGTACTCAACCTTCCTAATGCCGCGACCCTTTAATACAGTTCCTCATGTTGTGGTGACCCCCAACCATAAAATTATTTACCCAGTAATTATAATTCATGAGTGTCGTTTTACCTCCAATACTGCTGCTTTCAACACAGTAGCTGCTTTCAACACAGCAGCTGCTTTCTACACAGTAGCTGCTCTTTACACATCGGAAATATGTGTTTTCCGATGGTCTTAGGCGACCCCTGTGAAAGGGTTGTTCGACCCCCAAAGGGGTCGCGACCCACAGGTTGAGAACCACAGGCCTAGGCAATTGTAAGCGGAAGTTGTCCTCCATCCCTCCCTCCTTGTAGTCTTCTGGGACACATGACAGGTCCCAGAAGACTACAGGACCATTCACGAAGTGCAGCGCTACTCGCGCATGCGCAGTTGGCACCCGGCTGTGAATCTGCAAGCTGTCACAGCCGGGTGCCCACACTGAAGATGCCGGCGCCAGGGAGAGAAGACAGCCGGTAAAACGGGTTGCGGGGGACACATCGCGGCACCGAGGGACAGGTAAGTGGCTGTTTTTTTAAAAGTCAGCAGCTACAGTTTTTGCAGCTGCTGACTTTTTCTTTTATTTTTTGACAGCGTGAGTGGAACTCCGCTTTAAGCATTGTTCTGGCAGATTACTATTTTACAGAACCATATCTATGGAAATGATGGCACAGGCATTGTCATTTCTGCAGACTATTGGAGGGCACATTGACTACAAAGTACAAGCCTTGATAATGAGCCTTGGAATGGTGGCTCTGGTAATGAGCTCTTCATGTGAGAACCTTCATTTAAAAAAAACACCAAAAACTGTTTTCTTTCTTTTTCAGATTGTCAACCCACCTAAAGATTTAAAGAAGCCACGTGGCAAAAAATGCTTGTTTGTCAAGTTTTTTGGAACGGAAGATCAGTAAGTGACCGGAATGTACTTCCATTATTATAAATATTTCCATTTTATGCGGTTTTGATTTCTTTTTTTTTTTTGGCCTGTGACATTGATTATACTAAAGTAGATGTAAAATGTAACTGATTTGTTTCCTAAAGAAGTAAGGCCAAATCTCTTTTGGCTATACATCCATAGATCTCAGGAAGGCAGTTTGTTCTGCTAAACTCTGCTGCCTGCTGATGTCTCTCAGCCAGTCCAGACACTACCATATGGAGCATATGGTCGGGATCCACCCAGAAGCCTGGACTGGCATCTGGCTCAGCCTCTGTGAACCGCTGAGAGCCTGACCCAGTCTCTGCCTCCCCCTCCTCAGCTCTTTGCTCCAGTGAGCTTCCTGAAGGCTGAGAACTGAACGATCAGCAGTCTTTGATCATTCAGTTCTTAGTTTTGGAAACGGTGGGGGACAGATGCAGTGTAATTTTTTTTTTCCTTGATTTTAAATACTTGTTTATAACTTTTTTTTTTTTCCCCATCCTGGTTATGGGAAGTGTTTTATTCCCTGATAAAGCCTTGTTTTTTTTGGCAAGTGTATAATCCTCAAACCAGACGTTTAAGAATCACATGTCCCTTAATGGACGAGAGATGCATTGTGCCTTTTGAACTTGCTAGAAATCTTGACTACTCCAGAGTGGTCAATTTTTCTAGAACAGTCACCCTCTCTCCCTCCTTTAGAGGTCATAATCCTCTCCTCTCCTGGGAGTGTCTAATTTCTGTCTTTGCCGGCCCAGCTCCTCTACCTTTTCTTTCACCTCTCTATCTAAGCATTTAAGTAGCAGCTGGCGGAGGAGCAAAGGGGAATGCTTTAAGCTTGGGTGCACACAGTTGTGTGTGTTTGTGTTTTTTTTTTTACTTCAACAAGCAGGCTGAACCAAAATAACAGATTACTGCATCCACGGAGGAGATGGATGCAGGAATCAATACAACGATCATCCATGCGGCTAATTGACTGCAAGCTGCTGATTGAAGTTTTGAAGTTTTTGTTCTATGTGTAACTAGCTTACGGCTGGCCATACAATATACAATTTTCTGTTCAATTTCTGCCCAATTTCCTTTAGATTTACCTTCAACTATGTAGTGCAAGGGCCTGCTTAATTGGATACAATTTATTTCAGGTACTTGTATAGCGCCATCAATTTACGCAGCGCTATATATATATATATATATATATATATATATATATATATATATAATATATATATATATATTATACATTCACATCAGTCCCTAACCCTCAAGGAGCGTACAGTCTAAAGTCCCTAACTCACATTCATACATACACATACTAGGGACAATTTAGACAGGAGCCAATTCACCTACCAGCATGTCAGTTGAAAGTATTGTTTAGGTTTGACCTGCTATTATATGGTTTTTGGTAAATCTAAAGCAGTTTTCTAAAGGAAATTGTATAATGTATGGCCAGCCTAAGAGTGTCAGTCGAATCGTAGCTCTGAGTGTGCAAGAGCTATTGACATCACCTCTAATATGGTAGTTTCCAGCACAGGGGCGCACTGACCATTTGGAAACTCGGGCACGGCCCGAGGGCCCGGGGTCAGTAGGGGGCCCCATAAGATGCCCCTGGTACCTTTTTCATAAGCTTTTTTGCATTTGAGCAAGGACACAGGGGCCCCATGATCCCCCCCATTGCCCGGGGGCCCCATGAGTTGTCAGTCTGCCCCTGGTCCAGCAGCGGTCTTGGGGCTTTTGAATGGCTATATTAGTATAACAACATATTCAGAAATACATTAAATGTGTATATATAATCTGCTGGGAGGATTTTTGATGGATTGAATAGTCTGGTGACAGGGTTTTGTTAGGTGTAGCGTGATGACAGGGTCTCTTTAAAAAAAAAAAAAATAAATAACGTTGTCAATGGTGCTTTGTTAGTTACTCCTGATTTAAGTGCTGTATTCTCTCTGTTAGTGCTTGGATCAAGATGGAGCAGCTAAAGCCCTACCAAGCCCACAAGGAGGAGATGATAAAAGCCAACAAGGGTAAACGTTTCCAGCAGGCTGTGGATGCCGTGGAAGAGTTCTTGAAGAAGAAACTTGCCAAGGAACAGGTATAGAGGGAGAAAAGCTGCATCACATGTAATTATTAAATTGTGTAGGTTGTACCCATTGCTTTTCCTTGTTCTAGAAAGTGTTCTGGCAGTAGGCTCCCAAATATGCTGCTAGCATGCACTAACAAGGGGATACAGGAAAAGTACAATAATCTAAATTGAGCAGCAAAGTTCCTAGATATATTTGCTTGGAACCAACTGATTGCTAATAGCAATCCATCCCATCCATCTTGCCATCCCATAAAGCACGGGTGTCAAATTGGCGGCTCTCCAGCTGTTGCCAAACTACAAGTCCCATGAGGCATTGCAAGATTGACAGTTACAAGCATGACTCCCAAAGGCATGATGGGATTTGTAGTTTCGCAAAAGCTGGTGGACCGCCAGTTTGACACCCCTGCCATAAATACTTGTGTATAGAGGTTGTAAGTTCTCTCTTGTCACAGCTCTCTAGCAGTCTCTTGTTTGTGGCTTGTATACAGGGGATTCTGTTTATATAGATTTATATTTGCTAAGCTTTCAGCAAGCATCAGTCGTCTTTCTTGACATCTTTTAAAGTAGCCTTTCTCAACCAGGGTGTCTTGGCAAAATTTCTAAAAAAAATTCCCAAAACCTGTATACGAGCCAACGGGTCGAACAAGCCTACATTTTAGTTACACAAAGCCACAGGTTTTCATTGTGCACCATTACCACCTTCCAGCCGCCGGCATCCTGACAACCAATGACATCCTGGATGACCAACTGGCTAACGCGTTTCGAGGACATAACCTCTTCCTCAGAGCCAACCAAGAGGTTATGTCTTCGAAATGCGTTGGTCATCCAGGGTTCCATCGTATGGACTCAGATGTTGTTTGGATCATACACCTTGTTCAGTTTGACATGGCTGTGTAATTATGTCCATTGTGAGTATGATACCTAATTTTGTTTCTTTAATAAATTATTTTAAACGATAATGCTCTAGGTCAGTGCACCCTTTTTCTGTTTCTCCATTTGTATCCAGTGTATTCGGACCAGCAGTGCATATTCCAGAACATTCCTATTGGGTCTACTGAGTCCTTTCCTAGCGCAGGAGTAAAGTGTTTGTTGTGTTGGATTAACCAATGACATCAGTTGATAAGGAGGATGTCAGCTGCTTGCACAGCATCCTAGTTTGACCCTCCCCCGCCCCTCTCCATCAGTGCTGGGGTCACATTAGCTCAGTGATGGAGAAAAACTGAGGCAGCGGAGAAACATCGGAACACTACTCAGTACCAGTGTGCAAAAGTGTAATGGCTTTGGAAGAATAAATCACCTCTAATGTTGGGTGTCCTACATGTGTGGATGTTGCTGCGTTATAGAAAACTATTAGAAAAGTTTTTCACATTTTAGAATGCGGTGCCTCAAGACTGTCCATAATTTTAAAGGGTGCCTTGGAACTGTCCATCATTTTTAAAGGGTGCCTTGACCCAAAAAAGGTTGAGAAACGCTGTTTTAAAGCAACCTTCAGATCCCAGTTTGCAGTTGTAAAACATTAATCTTGAGTGCTGACTGTCAGTATTCTGCTGCTTGCTGGTTTTATTGAATGGTAATGTGGATGAAAATGTCTGAGGCTTGTCTTCTGTATCTGCTGCTCTCAGGCAGCATCCTCATGCTGACTTGTAGTTCTTTCTTGGAAGCTTGCACAAAATAGTTGGTCCGGAGGACCCTGAAAGGCAATATAGCCACCCTAAAACTGGAAACCTGAAGCAGTGATCTTTGGACCTGTTCGAATAAAAGAGTAATTATTATTATTATTATACAGTATTTATAAAGCGCCAATAGTTCGCTCAGCGCTGTACATTACAAAGGGGGACAGAACATGTGACAGAACAATACCAATACAATGCAAAACATGAGGGGATCGAGGGCCCTGCTCTTTTGAGCTTACAATCTAGGAGAATTAAAGGGTACGCTTTTAAAGAAATGGCAGACTAGGTAAGTGCTGAGATCAGCTGCTGTCATTTCTAAGAACATTTTAAAGGTTTAATGACACTTTTTAAAATGGTTCTAAAGGCTGAAGGTTTTTTGCCTTCATTCATTCTATGCATAAAAGTAAAAAAACCTTCAGTGTGCAGCTCCCATCTAATATTTACCTGAGCCTGATCACGATCCAGTGCTGTGCATGAGAGAAGTGGCTCTCCTGGGTCTCTGTGCATGAATACAATTATAATTATTAATACGTGACTAAAAATTTTTCATAACATTATTTTTATATGTTCATATATATTTGGGAGTTTATGTTCTAACACTGCACTTGTCACTATTGTGGAGTTTTGATCCCTCAATAGGAAATCACTTATTGTCACTTTGTTTTCAGTTTTGGCAATGTAAGCCACTGTGATTATTATTTCGTGAGTTATTTGGTCCCAATTTAAGGGATTTGTCATCTACCATTTATTTGTCTTTTCACATTATTTTTAGTCCCATTTTTGGACTTTTTTTGGTTTCACTGTTTGTTTACAACACCATGTTCAGTCACTTCTGGTTTTCACTTTAGATCCCTGAGTGGATCAGTTCAGTTCACAATAATAGTCACGGTATACATTTTTAGTCACGTATTAATAATTATTATTGTATTCATGCACTAATAGATATTTATTAGGGTAAGCGCTGTACCTGTTTATTTAGAATCGTTTCTCCCAGGTCTCTCCCTTCTCATTGGCTGGGATATAGCCGCAGGAGCCATTTGCTCCTGCTGCTGTCAATCACAGCCAATGAGGAGGGAGAGACCTGGGAGAGCTCAGCAGGAGGAAGGGGCCAGGAGTGCCAGGCGGGAGACCCGAGTAGAGAAGGATCTCCAAAACCATTGCACAGAGCAGGTAAGTTTTTAATGTGTGCGAAAAATCTCATAATCATTAAACCAATAGTGCCACGCTCCTGTGTAAAATTAAATAGCATAGAAATTTAATACAACTTTTGATATCTCCAAATCAAAATATATAACATATATAGAAATCAAATTCCAGTGCTAATAGCCACTGTGAATCTAAATAATTACCAGTGAATCAAAGTCAATATATAAGTAAACAGGGTCCGCTTTCAATTCAAAAAATATTCTCTTTCAATTCAGAAATATTCCACTCCAAAAAGACGGGGTGCAGTGTGATCTTATTATGCGCTCACCTGATGTTTTGCCTAATATTTATAGGCAAAACTTGCTTTTTGTCCTCAAGGGACAGATATAATCATAATTCTCCTGCATTCGGTTTCTCCAGATGCTGTATAGATGGCTGTAGTTGGGTATTTATCCACCTGGGGTCTCTCCAATTCACTGATATATGTAAAGGAATGGATGGATGGATGGATGTCTCCCTTTCCCCTCCAGGGGTCTCCTCCTTCCTTTATTAACCTCTGTCCAGTATGTCACAGATGGATCGCATAAGAGAAAAAGGAAGAAATCATGGTGCCTTATCCTTCTTAGATTAAAGATTTTATTCTGTGCGATGTTACACTCACATTTTTGCAGTTTAAAAGTGCTAAAAAAGTGAAGAGCATAGCCTGCTGTGTATGCTGTACTCGACGTTCAATCCAAGACAACGTCGTGACGTCAGAGCCCCTCCCCTATGCGTTGCGTCACCGGGTCACGTGACTTCATCAGGGGGATGTAAAAAATCTGCTGAAGCCCACTGAGAGCTTGTTTAAAGGAACTATCAGCACTCCCATTGTATTTAACATCCCCATACTGGGCCTGAAGGTTATTTTTTTTATATTTTCAACAAAAGCTGTATAAAAAAAAAAACTGTACAAACTTTTACAAGTCAAAGCCAATCTGTACATGGATTTAAAATGACGGCCAGCACTTCATTTAAGGTTTGTGTGTAACTTCGCTATACTGAAACTTAGAGGAGTTCTGCCCCCCCCCCCCCCCCCTAAAAAAAAATTAAAAGTCAACAGCTACAAATACTGTAGTTGCTGAATTTTAATATTGGGATGCTTACTTGTCCAGGCATCCAGCAGTGTCTTCAGTCGGCTATCAGGTGCTGGCTGCGCTATCTTGGGAAAGCCTGGCGGCTTCTCAGCTGGGTTTCCTACTGCACATGCACGAGTTGTGGTGTGCCGTGAGATTGGTTTCGCAGTCTTCTAGGTCCTGTGAAGCGTCCCAGAAAACTGCGGGGGGAAGGAGAGGGCCTCCTGTCAAAAGCCTGTTATAACCAGGTACCTGCTTGAAGTTTACTGATGGCTTTGCAAATATACTGTAAAAGCTTTCTGTCCACATTGCTTTTTCACATACTGAAGATTTAAGACGAGTCCCTTGTGTATAGTGACCTATTGGGGGGGGATTTACTAAAACCTGTGCTGCTGTGCATAGTAACCAATCTGCTTGTAAATTTTTTTTTTTTTTTTCGTCAAAGCTTAATTGAACGTGCTGAAGTTAGAAGCTGATTGGTTACTATGCACAGCTGCATCAGATTCTGTGCGCACCAGTTATAGTAACTGTCCCCTATTGTGATGCTGCCTATAAGTGAGCTATATTGGGTTATATTTCCCAGTTACCGGGTCCCTTTTAATTGTATTTGTGTGTTTATTTATTCCAGGTACTTATATAGCGCCGTCAATTTACTCCGCGCTTTACATATATATTGTACATTCACATCAGTCCCTAACCCTCAAGGGGTGTACAATCTAAGGTCCCTAACCCTCAAGGGGCGTACAATCTAAGGTCCCTAACTTACATTCATTCATACATACACATACTAGGGCCAATTTAGACAGGATCCAATTCACCTACCAGCATGTCTTTGGAGTGTGGGAGGAAACCGGAGTACCCAGAGGAAACCCACGCAGGCACAGGGAGAACATGCAAACTCCAGGCAGGTGGTGCCGTGGCTGTGATTTGAACCAACGACCCTAGTACTGCCAGGCGGAAGTGCTAACCATTTAGCCACTGTGCTGCCCATAAGTGTATGTGTGTTTTTCCAGTACTGTTTTCCCTGCTGAACTTTAATTTTTTTTCAGAGCTCGGGTGATGATAAAAACAAAGCCAGTGGCAAGAAAGCAGAGGGCAAAACAAAGAAGACTACTGGAGAGAAAAAAAAGAAGTCAGAGTCCTCTTCCCCCAAATCCCCCAAAAAGCCCAGAGACCAGAGCCCACGCAAAAGAGGAAGACCGCCCAAGGACGATAAGGTGCGAAGGGCATACCACTGTTTATATACATCGCAGTTAGAGTCAGTTCTGTATTTGCAAGAAATGAAATGCCCATCAGAAACTTTAAAGCAGTATAAGGTGGAGGGTGTTACTTTTGATTCTTATGCCACATCAGTATGTGCTTACCCTAATGATGAGCCTCCCTTTATGATTTGGGCTTATTTTTTTCCTGATGATGGGTTCCATTTTTTATATATATATATATATATATATATATATATATATATATATATATATATATATATATATATATATATATATATATATATATCTCTGGTTCTGAAACTTGTTTGTTTGTGGAAATGTAGGCCAGTTCATTCCCTGGTTCTTAAACCTATCTGACACCCCCACGTTCCAGCAGTCTCAAGTTGTAGACTATTCCTGATGTCATCAAGCTCAGAGCAGGCTCTACAGACCAGGAACAGTCAACCTTTGGACCGTGGGGGAGCACTGTTTTCCGATTACCGTGAAGGATCGGGTGAGTATAAACTTTCTCCTCACTCCTAGACAAAACGAGCATTTGACTCCTACAGGTACAGCCCCACTGCATAGGAGAACTTTTTTATTTTTTTGCCCAGAGACCGTTTTTTTTAAATACGGTATTGTATGACTCACTGCAGCCATCTGTGTGCTTCTTGGCACTGGCTGCAAAGCTCGTGAGCCAGCTGTCTGACTTCAACATGAAACCGCTTCACAGACAGGTTCCCTTAAAGTGGTTCTTTCAATAAGATGTCGTCTTGCGAGATTTCGGCTGCTCTGTATTCCCTAGAATCTAACCGAAAGGAGTGTGACGTCCTCCTCTCCAAGACGACGTGGGCAGTAGAATTTTGACAATTTTTTTCTTCCCCTACTTACAATAGGTGATAAAGAATATAAAGCTTTTCTAGGGGATAATAAAACCTATTACCTTTACCTTCCGTCCCGTGGTCCAGTCCTACTCCCTCTAGTACATGAATGTGGCCACGGGCCCCGTATTGTACAAGATGAAGTCAGAGAGAGGGGCAGAAACGAGAAGGATTCAGGGCTCGTTCACACCATGGTGCAGAGACGTCCGTTTTTCTGCACTGCACAATGAAATAAATTGTTCCCTATGTGCCCTGTTCACACCACAATACTAGTATCATGCAGATTTTTTTTCTGTGCAATAATCTGTAATGTGTAAAAAAACTTTAAAGCGTGCATGAAAACTGATGTCTCTGCAAGTGAAATCTGTGCGTCCAGTTTCCATCAGTTTTTCTACATTTATGGTGTGAACGAGGCCTAAAGGGTCAGTTCAACTTTACAGAATAAAGAAGGTGAACTAAAAGTAAAGGTACTACACTGTACACACTCTCCACCTCTCTCCAGTCCCTGCTGCACTCCCAACAGTCCAGGGATCTGAAATCTCAGCTCTTCACCGTTTTCTTTGTGCAGCACTTCCGAGACAGACCAGAGTGATTCATTATGCAGGCTCTGACCAATCCGGATTACTGTGTGCAGGCTCTGACCGATCCGGATTACCGTGTGCAGGCTCTGACCAATCCGAATTACTGTGTGCAGGCTCTGACCAATCTGAATTACTGTGTGCAGGCTCTGGCCAATCCGAATTACCGTGTGCAGGCTCTGGCCAATCCGGATTACCGTGTGCAGGCTCTGAGCAATCCGGATTACCGTGTGCAGGCTCTGGCCAATCCGGATTACCGTGTGCAGGCTCTGAGCGATCCAGATTACCGTGTGCAGACTCTGACCGATCCGGATTACCGTGTGCAGACTCTGACTGATCCGGATTACCGTGTGCAGGCTCTGACCAATCAGAATTGCTGTGTGCAGGCTCTGACCAATCAGAATTACTCTGGTCTATCCCAGAAGTGCTGCACAGAGAAGAGGGAGAAGAGCTGGGATTTCAGATGCCGGGAATGCTGGACAGGCTGCACAGACACTGACAGCTCAGCATCCCCAGATGTTTGTATAGTGGGGAGGGTGTACAGTGTTTGTTCAGCTTCTTTTTTTTTTCTGTTTTAAGGTGAACGAACCCTTTCAAGTGAACTTCTGCTATGTACTTACCCTGTGTTTGTGGAACACCTGCATCCCCAGCTCACGCTATGTTTCATGCTGCCGACAAGAGCAGAAGGAACAGTTGTGTGCTGCTGGGGAAACGTTTATTTGAACCATCCAGCATGTCGAATCCTTGCAGCAGCTGGGGAGCAGCCAAGCAGAAGCGGTTTCATATCATGGGCTGCCAGAAAGGGTCAGGGACTTTTTTAAACGCAAAAAGTTGCGTTTTTGGTTCTAAAGACTTCAATCGAAACTCTGCAGAAAAGCATTTAGTGTGTGGTTTTTTTTGTTTTTGCCACATTTTTGATGCGTTTTGTGTTTTTAAATCTGCCTAGCAACAAGAAAATGTTTTTTAAAAATGCAAAATGCACGTGCAAAAATGCACTGCAGGAACTGCAAACGCAAACTGCATAGGTGTGAACCTCGCCTTATTGAACCAGCTGAAGATGGAAGCTGATTTGGCTACCATGCACAGCTGCACCCGATGGAGTGCATCAATCTTCGTGAATCTCCCCCCTGTGTGTGTCTAACGTTCCTCTCCCTCTTTGCAGGACACCACGTCTCCACAGCCAAGCTCCCTGAAGAAGCTGGCCATGAAAACGGTGTCTCGCTTCAGCTGGCCCCCACCCTCCAGCGAGGTAAGGATACACTCCTCGGCTCTCATGCCCAGCTCTCTGGTTTCCTGGCAGTAATGGCTCTGGGAGTATGCTGGTCACAGGATTCTCCTCTCCTGGAAAGCATGAAACAAGTAACAGAGAGAGACGGAGCACTTGTAAATCGACTCTGGAACACTGTCGCCATGGCAACCATCTCAGCCATTGATGCAGGCAATTTGTCAGATATTTTAAGACTCTTCGCTAGAGGAATGGAAGTAGGTTGTAGTCAGGATCTGCCAGTTACTGCAGGCCGTGTGTAACCCCTCGGCAGACGGACAAGAACATTAGGGAGCAGAAGCAGTTTGCTAAATCCTCCGACTTTAAATGGGGAGCTGCAGGTTTTTTGTTCCCCCCCCCCCCCTTTCTCCTTTTTTTTTTCCCCTTTTTCTCCCTTCCCCTCCCCCCCCCCCCTTTTTTCCCCTTTTCCCCCCCTTTTTTTCTCTTTTTTTCTCTTTTATTCCCTTTTCGCCCTTTTTTTCCCTCCCCCCACCTTTTTTTTCTTTTTTTATTCCTTTTTTTCCTTTCCCTTTATTTTCTTCCCCTTTTTTTCCTTCCCCCCCCCCTCCCCCCCTTTTCCACCCCTTTTGTCACCTTTTTCCCCCTTTTTTTTCTTTTTTTATTCCTTCCCCCCCCCCCTTTTTTCTCCTTTTTTCCACCCTTTTTATTCTCTCCCCCCCCCCCTTTTTTTTTATTCCCTTTTTTTTCCTTTCCCTTTTCCCCCCTCTCCCCCTTTTTTTTTTTTTTTTTTTTTTTTTTGTTCCCTTTTTTTTCCTGTTCACCCCCCCCCCCCTTTTCTCCTTTTTTTATTCCCTTTTTCCTCCCTTTTTTTCCTTCCCCCCCCCCCCCCCCCCCCTTTTTCCACCCCTTTTGTCACCTTTTTCCCCCTTTTTTTTTTATTTTTTTATTCCTTCCCCCCCCCCTTTTTTCTCCTTTTTTCCACCCTTTTTATTCCCTCCCCCCCCCCCCCCCTTTTTTTTTCTTTTTTTTTTATTCCCTTTTTTTTCCTTTCCCTTTTCCCCCCTCTCCCCCTTTTTTTTTTTTTTTTTTTTTGTTCCCTTTTTTTTCCTGTTCACCCCCCCCCCTTTCTCCTTTTTTTTATTCCCTTTTTCCTCCCTTTTTTCCCCCTTTTTTTCCTTTCCCTTTTTTTTCCCCCTTTTTTTCCTTCCCCCCCCTTTTTTTCCCCCCTTTTCCTCCCTTTTTTACCCTTTACCCCCCATTTTCCTTCCCCCCCCCCTTTTTTGTCCCTTTTTTCCTCCCTTTTTCCCTTTCCCCCCTTTTTCCTTCCCCCCCCCTTTTTTTTTTTGTCCCCCTTTTTTTTCCCCCTTTTTTTTCCTTTTTTTTTTTTTTTCCTTCTTTTACTTTTTTTCCTTCCCTTCTTACCAGTGCTGCAAAATATTTGTGCCACGCAGGCCTTCTCCTCTCACTGCTTGATTGGCAAACGGGGTCTGACTGATTTTGGAAATTTTGAATGATCAGTCTCCAATAATCTGAAACGCCCACATGGCTTATGGTAGTCAGAGATTACTTGACCTTTGCTTGGGTATCTGATCACATGGCCACTGGTTCATTTAAAAGTGTTTTGTAAAGCTTCAATTTTTTTTTTTTTCTAAAACATGTCATACCTGCTCAGTGCAGTGGTTTTCTATAGGGGCACTCGTGCAGGCTCACTCCCAAGCCCTGCTGTCTGCTTCCATAGAAACACATGGCAGGAGCACAGCCTTGCTCCCTTTTCAGAGTTTGATTGACAGCAGCAGGAGCCAATGTCATACCTGCTCAGTGCAATAGTTTTGCACAGAAAAGTCCAGATCCTCCTCTTCTTCCTGGTTCCCCTGTCAGCACTCCTGGTTCCTCCTCTTCATCCATTGCCCCCATAGGAAGCCACTTCCTATGGGGGCACTCGTGAAGGCTCACTCCCAAGCCCTGCTGTTTGCTTCCATAGAAACAGATGACAGGAGCACAGCCTTGCTCCCTCTTCAGAGTTTGACAGCAGCAGAAGCCAATGTCATACCTGCTCAGTGCAATGGTTTTGCACAGAAAAGCCCAGATCCTCTTCTTCCTGGGTCCCCTGTCAGCGCTCTTGGCTCCTCTTCCTTCATCCATTGCCCCCATAGGAAGCCACTTCCTATGGGGGCACTCACTCCCATGCCCTGATGTCTGCTTCCATAGAAACAGACAGTAGGAGCACAACCTTGCTCCCTCATCAGAGTTTGATTAACAGCAGCGGGAGCCAATGGCTCCTGCTGCTTTCTATTTGCCCTGTGAGGAAGGACAGAGCTGGCAGGGCCGCTGCTCTCATTAACAGCACTGGATTGCAGTGGGGGTCGGGTAAGTTTAAGGGGGGCTGGGGGGGGGGGGGATTCCAGGAGCAGAAGGTTTTTTTACTTTGAGGCATAAAGGTAAAAAAAAACCTTAAGGCTTTACAACCCCTTTAAATGAACCAGGCTTCTCCTGCAGTAGCATGTTGTATGCAGATACCGGCTTTTCAGTCTTGGTGACTAAGGCTGGCCATACATTATACAATTTTCTTGAGAATTTTGCTTTAGATTTACCAAAAACCATATAATAAGAGGTCAAACCCAAACAACACTTTCAGTTGTATCCAATCAGGCTGGCCCTTGCACTACACAGTTGATGGGAAATCCAAAGGAAATTGGGCAGAAATTGGACAGAAAATAGTATAGTGTATAGCCAGCCTAATCTTGAACCTCCTGCATCTCTCAGCACAACTATGGCATCTCGGATACCTGTTCAGGAGTCTGTCTTGCAGTGTACCATGTAGAGGGTGGCCCTTATACGGAAGTGCAATGCTTACATATACTTTGCCTTGTTCCTTCTTCACCTTCTGATCATCATCTTTTGAAGATCTACCACTTTTAAGATCTAGTGATGTCACCACTGGGCCTGCATACTGGCCTTTTTTTCTAGTTTAATTGGAGGGGCTTGTAATCTCCTGTAAACATTACAGCACCCTGCTTCGGATCTTCTTTCAAGTGCCCGAATGTTTAAAAAAAAACAAAAAAAAAAAACACATTCCTGGCATCCCTTTAGACATGCATGCTACCACCTGCTGGCTACTGTGTCCGCAGATTTACCTTTGCAACATTCTGATCAGTTACTTGAGCAGGCACATCTAGAGGGATGTTCCTTTCTATATTGCTTGGGAACAACTGATAGCAAAGAAAGTTAATATCTGTGAGAGGTGGGCAATCACCGTATAGATCAGGAGGAAAGGGGACTAATGATGATTTAAGTCATTCAGACAGGAACTTTAGGCGGCTGTAGATAGCTGCTGACATTTTCAAAGGGTGTTATTGAAGAAATGCAGGTTTTTAGGAAATTGAAAGTAATCCATTTCAATAAAAGAAATGAGTTTGAAGGTAAAAAAGGTAAGGTTGGAGTTCAGCTTTAAACACGGAGAAACATCAATATTTGCATACAGTAAGCTCAAGAATGGGTACAGTGCATGCAGGTATACATGGGGCCTACAATTCATTTTCAGTTCTGGATGAGTTCATATTTTTAAAGACTGGTTCTCATTAAAAGCTCAGTATTCATTGTCCTGGTATAGAGGGAAGCATCTCAGTTTCTCTCTCTGTTCGATTGCAGCGCTCTCGGGACGATCCTCACTTCTACCACTTCCTGCTCAGCCAGACCGAGAAGGTAGGCCAAGCAATGCACGAGCAGACTTGAGGACTGTCCCACAATGGACTTTAATAAGATTCACTGTAAATATGTTGTTTTCTCACTGTGACCTGTTACCTGGTTAGTATTTATAGCTCTGGTGATTAGTGTCTTACTTTTCCGGTTGACATCTGTGATGCTGACCTGCTGTTCCCATAATCCTCTACTTCAGATGAGCTCTGTGGTTCATTGTGTTCCATTTTCCTTTTCTTTTGGTTATTGTTTAAAGTAAAGGAGGTTGTGAGGTTGACATGTCGGCATTTTGGAGTGGAGTTGGTACTTCCACCGTTGTTGTACTTTTTGTTTTTATAAATATTCTTTGAAGTTTGATCAGTCCAGCATGCAAGCGCGTCTGTTTTTTTTTTGTTTTTTTTTCGTTCTTGCTATGGTTGATGTAGCTTTGTAATGTAATATGTTGAAGGGATAGTCCCCCCATAAAAGTTTTATTGAACATATTTTTAAACATCATATATAAACACATACAACGATGTGCATAGACACGTACATAAAAGAGAAGGAACCCACCTTCCCCAAATAAGGGGGACAGGTCCCATATCCATACGTTCAGTAAAGGGCCACACATGAATCGGGGCAAATATGCACACCATAAAAACAGAACATAGATCACCTTTTTATTTTTTTTGCTATATAAATGAAAAAGTCCAAAAATTTTGAAAAAAAAGTGTTTTTCTTATACAATTTAGCAAATAATCTTTCTTCATAAATCTTGGCCAAAATGTATTCATCTAACCCAGTGTTTCTCAACTCCAGTCCTCATGGACCCCCAACAGATCATGTTTTCAGGATTTCCCTCAGATGAAACAGCTGTGATAATTACTAAGGCAGTGAAACTGATCAAATCCCCTGTGCAAAATAATGGAAATCCTGAAAACATGACCTGTTGGGGGTCCATGAGGACTGGAGTTGAGAAACACTGATCTAACCCAATTAGCTCATAACCAAAAATTATAATTTTTTTTTTTGTACATTTTGTTTTTTTTTTTTTTTACACATACTGTCACCATAGTGACACTGTACTACTTGTGGGAGGTGATGTAGTTTTTTTTTTTTTTTTTTTTTTTTTTTTACTTTTTTTTTCATCACTTAGGGGACAAAGTCCCCTATGTGATGATCTGTGGTGACAGGTTCTCTTTGAGACATCCAAGGTCCCTGGATGTCTCCCCTGTGCTCCACTGAATGTCATGTGGTGCACATCGCACCAGATTACATTCTTTCCCAGGGATTGCATTACAATCTCTCAACGGTGACCTGGAAGTGACATCACGTCACTTCCAGGTTCGTACAAGAAGGGGAGCAGACTTTTCTGCACTTCTCCCTCTGCTCTAGCCGACAGCGAGCCGGGCCCGCAGATGGGCAAGCGGAGCGCGGGAGACCTCACGCCGGGGGCGCGGAGAGGCTGGCGCTGTGTGAATTAATCGGTGGTAACACTGCCGCCAATTGCTTCCACCTGACCAGTGAGCTTGCTGCTTGCCTGCAGCAGGGCTAAAGATAGACAAAAACTACCTGCCCAGCGCCCAGAACTCCATGTCCCGGGTGTCAGGCGATAGGAATCCATCCAACACCCCTGTGAATGAGCCCACAGTTGAGACGAGCTGCACTGCCAGAAAGTGGAAGGGTGAGCAGGTCGAACCTCATAACTATGGTTAGGAAGCATTTAGTATGTAAAGTACTTTGTTCCTTAGGGGGGAGAACTATAATGAAAAATAATACTCATAGACCTTCTCTGAAGTGGACCTGAAGGCATTTTACAACTGAGAGCAGGGAGGCTATGCTTGCATTCAGTGGGGGTTATTGCACGGTGCAAAATCTGGTGCAACTCTGCATTGAAACCAGTGGGCTTCCAGGTTTTATTGCCAAAGCCTTGCTGTACGAGTTGAAGTTAGAAGCTGATTGGCTCCCATGCAGAGCTGCACCAGATTTTGAGTGCTCCAGTTTTAGTAAATCGACCCCAATGTCTCTTTTGTGATTTAAAAAAATAAATAAATAAAAATACACCTGCTTGCCTGCTCAGTCTTGTGCAGCATGTAAAGTGAGCCGTGCGTGCTCGACTTACTTCTCCAGCATGGTCCCTGTGTGCCACAGTGACCTGTGCATGGGCAGGAGTTGCATCGTCCCGCGATCTTTGAAGATCCCGGCGAAGGGACCTAGACCGTTAGAGAGGAGGTCAGTAAAATGCCTGTAGTTCTGCTGTAACAGACCAAACGTGAACAAACAAGTTCATCATTGGGGTTTACATCCACTTTTACATTTGCAGAATGGACTGTCGATGTCACACTTGTGGATCTCTGGTTCTTGACATTTTCTAGTTGCCTGTCTGTATATGTTAGCAGTGTATTTTACGTTTTTTGCTCTTTTTTTTTTTTAATCCAGTCGCTGTGAAGCAGAATACTAACCCAAGGTAATATCTACATCATCCACACATGCAACGTGTCCTGGAGTGATCGGAATCCTTTTGCACACATTAAACCATAGGTGCCAAAGGTGGAGACGTGATGGGACTTGTAGTTCCCCAACAGCTGGAGGGCTGTCAGTTTGACACCCTGAAACCATTGCTTTTATTCCTGTTTATTAAACTGTAAAAGCTTCTGTGTAATTGTATACTAAGCTGCCCATTCAGGATCTCTGTTTTAGATGCTCACGGGTGATAGTGTCTGAAGGAAGAACTGTCTGTGTTTCCCCAAGTGACCAGTTTTCTCCCTTCCATATTTCTAGAGCAAACTAAGAAATCACAGTCTGCCAGCTCTTCCGTTCTATGGACAACACAAGAGCTGTTCTTCAATATTGGGGCAATATCACTGAGCAGCTTGTTTATTCTAGTAATGGCCAATCAGCTTCTAACTTGTTCATTTAAGCTTTGCCATTTAAGAAGCTGGAAGCTGATTGGTTACTATGCAGAGCTGCACCAGATTGTGCATCATACAGTTTTAGTAAATATCCCCCATTGAGTAGCTTAGAAAAATTTTAATTCATTTTAAGTGAATGCTGTACTTGTAGGCCATGAGCGATTGAGTGCGCAATTTGCCTCGACCATTACACCCCCAAAGCCGGCCCAAAAACTCCCACTGTAAGTGATCAGCCCCATCTAGTCTAAAATCAGGTCTGTAGCCCCACTGAGCTCAGCTGCTCTTGCTACAAGAGGAGGGAGACCTCTCAATCCTGTTGTCCTGTAAGCGGTCACATGACATATGTGCATCCTAGCTTCTAGGCAGGACTTAAAGCGGAATTCCACTCACTGTAAAAAAAAAAAAATGTCAGCAGTTACAAAAACTGTAGCTGCTGACTTTTAAAAAAACAGCCACTCACTTGTTCTTTGATCCCGCGGTGTCCTCCCAGCAGCCTGTTTCACCGGCCATCCTGTGTTTCAGGCGACGGCATCTTCAGTGTGGGCACCCGGCTGTGATAGCTTGCGGCTTCACAGCCAGGTGCCCACTGAGCATGCGCGAGTCGCACTGCGCTTCCTGAATGGTCCTGTAGTGTTCTGTGATCTGTCACGTGTCCCAAAAGATTACGGGGAGGGAGGACAATTTCCACTTCCGATCGCGTAGGCGATCGCAGCAGAAATGGGAGCGGTTACCTGTCAATTTCGGGTACCCACTGCCCAAAGGTGCCAATCCTTAATGGGGAGCAGGGGACCAGTCTTTAAAGCGGAACTTCCCCTTTTGGGTGGAACTCCGCTTTAAGCCGGCCATACATGAATCAAAATTCGGCCGGTTCAATCCAGATATGGGCAGGGAGGTTGTACGGACGTCTACTTACCCATCGACTTCTGGACAATTGCCCTGTTGGATTTTCCCCACTCAATTAGTGTATTCTGGTGGCCGGGATGTCTTCCTGCTGTTAGAATACAATAGCTCAGCGGGGAGCATTCCCCCATCCCCATCAAGTGTGTTGACGGAATTAAGTCATATTTTTATTTTTATTTTTTTTCTCGATCATTTAAAAAAAAACAAAAAAAATGCATCTATAGGCTGCCTTTAACATTACTTAGACAGTGAAAGTGAAGTAAGATTCTTTTTCAGGTGATGTTTTCAGAAAAATGCGAGTAATGAGGTAACAGCAGTTTTTATTTATTATAGTTACATAGTTAGTCTGGCTGAAAAAAGACAAATGTCCATCCAGTTCAACCATAGAAAAAAAAAAAGATAATTCTACACCCACAGTTGATCCAGAGGAAGGCAAAAAAACCCAGCAAAGCACGATCCAATTTGCACCTGCAGGGAAAAAAAGTCCTTCCTGATCCCCCGAGAGGCAATCTGATATTCCCTGGATCAACTTTACCTATAAATGTTATATCCAGTTATATTCTGTGTATCTATTAGGTGAATAGTAATATGGGTGGGAATACAGTTTAAGTTCCTGGGTCTGGAAACCTGTTCCAGCTATTAAAGTGGGTCTCCATCTCTCGGTTAGGTATTCTTATACTATGGAGTACACAGCTGGGGGGGCAGGACACACCAACGTGGGCAGGAGCTATGACAAAGGTCTCGCTGCTAAAGTCTCCTAGACATCAAAGAATCTGCCTGGCAACTTGGCTAACTAAAATCCACCTGCTACTGAAACACAACTCTTGGGTGGAATGGCCCTTAAATAGAACTATGCCTAATGGTTTAAAGTGGTTGTAAGCCTCAGACATGAAATATGAACAAAGCATATCCTTCTATAGTGTGTACTTGTCTCGATCCAGAGCACTAAGTGTAATTTCTGTCTGCTGCCTTGTTCTCCTGCGTTAAGCATGAAGTAACTTCTGACAAGTTTTCCTGACACCAAGAGAAAAATGGTGACGGGGGAGGATACAATCTGTGACTGACAGCCTCAGCTCTGTTCCTGTGTGCTGTAGGAAAGTGGTGGGGTGTCCCTTTCCTTCCCCTTTCCTTCCCCTTTCCTTCCCCTTTCCTTCCCCTTTCCTTTTCCCTTTCCTTCCCCTTTCCTTTTCCCTTTCCTTCCCCTTTCCTTTTCCCTTTCCTTCCCCTTTCCTTTTCCCTTTCCTTCCCCTTTCCTTTTCCCTTTCCTTCCCCTTTCCTTTTCCCTTTCCTTCCCCTTTCCTTTTCCCTTTGCTTCCCCTTTCCTTTTCCCTTTGCTTCCCCTTTCCTTTTCCCTTTCCTTTTCCTTTTCCTTCCCCTTTTTTCTTTCCCTTTTCCTTTCCCTTCCCCTTTTCCCTAAAAGGGAAATAAATAAATATTAAAAAATAAAGAAAAAATACCTAGAACAAGGTTTGATCTAGTTCAGTGCCAGGGTTAGTGTTTGGGCCAGGGTCAAAGGTCAGGATTTAAAAGAAAAATTGGTATCAGTGTGTGTTAGGTAAAAAAAAAAAAAAAGATAAAAACAAAATGCGCGCTATTGTTTCTGGGCTGTACTACGGGTACAAACAACAAATAACATACACATACAGTGAGGAACAGAAGTATTTGAACACCCTGCGATTTTGCAAGTTCTCCCACTTAGTAATCATGGAGGGTCTGAAATTCACATTGTAGGTGTATTCCCACTCTGAGAGACAGAATTTATAAAAAAAATTCAGGAAATCACATTGTATGATTTGTAAAGAATGTATTTGTCTTGCACTGCTGAACAGAAGTATTTGAACACCTGAGAAGATCAGTGTTAATATTTGGTACAGAAGCCTTTGTTTGCAATTACAGAGGTCAGACGTTTCCTGTAGTTCCTGACCAGGTTTGCACTGCAACAGGGATTTTGGCCGACTCCTCCACACAGATCTCCTCTAGATCTGTCAGGTTTCGGGGCTGTCGCTGAGCAACACGGAGTTTCAGCTCCCTCCAAAGATGTTCTATTGGATTTAGGTCTGGAGACTGGCTAGGCCACTCCAGAACCTTGATATGCTTCTTACGGAGCCACTCCTTGGTTATCCTGGCTGTGTGCTTCGGGTCGTTGTCATGTTGGAAGACCCAGCCACGACCCATCTTCAATGCTCTGACTGAGGGAAGGAGGTTGTTGCTCAAAATCTCACAATAAATGGCCCCATTCATCCTCTCCCTAATACAGTGCAGTCATCCTGTCCCCTTCGCAGAAAAGCACCCCCAAAGCATGATGTTACCACCCCCATGCTTCACAGTAGGGATGGTGTTCTTGGGAAGCAACTCATCCTTCTTTTTCCTCCAAACACGACGAGTGAAGTTTAGACCAAAAAGTTCTCCTTTGGTCTCATCTGACCACATGACTTTCTCCCATGCCTCCTCTGGATCATCCAGATAGTCATTGGCAAACCTCAGACAGGCCTGGACATGTGATGACCTGAGCAGGGGAACCTTCCATGCAATGCATGATTTGAAACCATGACGGCGTAGTGTTCTACCGACAGTGACCTTTGAAACTGTGGTCCCAGCTCTCTTCATGTCATTGACCAGCTCCTCCCTTGTAGTTCTGGGCTGATTCCTCATCTTTCTTATCAGTGATACCCCACGAAGTGAGATCTTGCATGGAGCCCCAGTCCAAGGGAGACTGACAGTCGTCTTTAGCCTCTTCCATTTTCTAACAATTGCTCCAACAGTTGATCTGTTTTCACCAAGCTGCTTGGCAATTGCTCTGTAGCCCTTTCCAGCCTTGTGGAGGTCCACAATTTTGTCTCTGGTGTCTTTTGACAGCTCTTTGGTCTTGCCCATGGTAGTAGTTGGCGTCTGACTGACTGTGGGGTGGACAGGTGTTTTTAAAGAGCTCAGACAAGTGCTACTAAGTTAGATTAATGAGTGGAGTAGAGGTGGACTTTTTAAAGGCACAGTAACAGGTCTTTGAGAGCCAGAATTCTTGCTGTTTTCTTAGGTGTTCAAATACTTATGTTCAGCAGTGCAAGACAAATACATTCTTTAAAAATCATACGAGAGACAGAATTAAAAAAAAAAAAAAAACAAATCCAGGAAATCAGAGTGGGAATGCACCTACAATGTGAATTTCAGACTTCTCCATGATTTCTAAGTGGGA
Source organism: Staurois parvus (assembly GCF_062004578.1). Taxonomy (NCBI): domain Eukaryota; kingdom Metazoa; phylum Chordata; class Amphibia; order Anura; family Ranidae; genus Staurois; species Staurois parvus. The sequence continues at coordinate 611,842 of NW_028318445.1, read as the reverse complement.
GAACTTGCAAAATCGCAGGGGGTTCAAATACTTCTGTTCATTACTGTATATGCTACCGCTGCGATCGTCAAGAGCTGGAGAATTTATTTTGGGTTGTTCTTTGGTGGTAGGTTATGGTAGTAACAAGAAACACACAGCTAAATAAAAAAAAGATTTTTTTTTTTTTTTTTTATTATTTTGTGCCAGTTTTTCTTTGATCATAAAAAAAATCAGGAGATATCCATTACCATTTACCACCAAATGAAAGCCCAATTTGTTCTGAAAAAAACGCGGTATAATTCACCTGGATGTACAAAGTAGTTGTGATGATATGGACGGTTTTACTAACACATGTCAACATTGCAAAATTGTGCTTAGGCATTAAGATTTGTTTTACCCTTAGGTGTGAAGGGGTTAAAGTGTGACTCCAGGCAAAAATCCTATTTTGTTTCTTTATGGCTTGGTTCTAGATCTTTAATTAGAAATCAACCACCTCCTATCCTACTATAATTGCCCTATAACACAAACAACACCTTCCCCTGAAGGTGTACCAAACTGTATATATGACAGTGTTATTAACAAATGTTCCAAAGCAAATTATAATCATATAGATACCCAATTATTGTAAAATAAATCCACTACCAATATAAAGTCCACTATGATTTTTATGTAAATACGCAAAATGTCCCATCAATAACTCCAACGGTGTTCAAAATTAGTCCACCTCAAAAAAAAGAAAACTCATATAGTGCATTAACCTTAATCAAATAAACTTTATCTATGCTTCCTCCAGTGAAAATAAGTAAAAGTTGTGAAAAAACGTGAACCACACGTGATCAGTGAAAACCCACTTCAATGTGCATAACACTATTTCAGTGCCACATCACAGAAAACTCCAATATAAAAGGGTGTATCCACTTCTAAAAGCAGTGAGGATACCCTTACCAACTTCCCAATATAATGGGCTTTGTAGTCATCCAGGAAATTCACAGGCTGATCCACTCAGGAACCTCTGCTGTATCACGCAGCCACCCCACTCTCTGGATTCCTTAGACACTTTGCTCCCAGTGTCACCACAAAAAAACACAGGACATAGTGTGATACCGCCAATAAAATAAGTAATCATACACTTTATTAAAACTGCTCACATTGCCAAAGCTTTATAACCGCATTAGAGGGAGTACAGAAGGTGTAGGAATCTCACGGTCATCCAGGGAGACACGTCCCGTTGCTCCTGCTCGATCTCTCCCTTATCAGAAATGGCCGCCAGGTAACTTCCGGTTTCCGGGAAAACGTCTCGACGTCACTCCACCTTGACGCGTTTCGTCATCGACTTAGTCATAAGGGGAATTTCCTGGATTACTACAAAGCCCATTATATTGGGAAGTTGGTAAGGGTATCCTCGCTGCTTTTAGAAGTGGATACACCCTTTTATACTGGAGTTTTCTGTGATGTGGCACTGAAATAGTGTTATGCACATTGAAGTGGGTTTTCACTGATCACGTGTGGTTCACGTTTTTTCACAACTTTTACTTATTTTCACTGGAGGAAACATAGATAAAGTTTATTTGATTAAGGTTAATGCACTATATGAGTTTTCTTTTTTTTGAGGTGGACTAATTTTGAACACCGTTGGAGTTATTGATGGGACATTTTGCGTATTTACACAAAAATCATAGTGGACTTTATATTGGTAGTGGATTTATTTTACAATAATTGGGTATCTATATGATTATAATTTGCTTTGGAACATTTGTTAATAACACTGTCATATATACAGTTTGGTTCTAGATCTTGTCCTTCTTGGAGCTCAAAGCATCCTCCCTGTACAGTGTTTAGCATCCTCCCCAAGGTCGCAGGGATGGTGGTCGCCCATTTTATGAGTAATCCTAGGAAAAGTTGGCTGTTGATGATTTAATTTCTTGGTGACCTCCCATCTTTCAGCCTGTAATTGGACAAGGTCAATGAAGAGGATCTCCTGTGCTCCTCCCTTCCCTGTGCTCCTCCCTTCCCTGTGCAATGCATTGAAGTCTGAGGCTTATGATATGTCAAAGTTCTTCTGATACAAATGTTCTAAACGAATACATAAATAGGTTCAAATGGTTTTTGTATGTTCAGTTTTTTCCTTTGCTTACATCTACCGGTTAAGCCGAGGAAACATTTGTGTCTTTTTGCTATACAAGGATATTGTGAAAGCCTTGACTGGGATATGTAGGAATCGGAATATTCATTCTTTATTTACAATTGTCTAGATTTTCTTGATAACGTGGATCTTTTCCCTCAAAAAAAAAAACCCGTGCAGAATGAAATTTTGTGAAAACTTAAACGTGCTTTCCTCCATATTTCTCTCAGGTACTTGTGACGTAGGTAGTGCGTTCCAGCTGCCCCACTGGGAAGGCTACGTCGCCAGTGCCTTTCGGATTCCCCCTGGGAAGGCTACGTCGCCAGTGCCTTTCGGATTCCCCCTGGGAAGGCTACGTCGCCAGTGCCTTTCGGATTCCCCCTGGGAAGGCTCAGTCGCCAGTGCCTTTCGGATTCCCCCTGGGAAGGCTCAGTCGCCAGTGCCTTTCGGATTCCCCCTGGGAAGGCTCAGTCGCCAGTGCCTTTCGGATTCCCCCTGGGAAGGCTCCGTCGCCAGTGCCTTTCGGATTCCCCCTGGGAAGGCTCCGTCGCCAGTGCCTTTCGGATTCCCCCTGGGAAGGCTCCGTCGCCAGTGCCTTTCGGATTCCCCCTGGGAAGGCTCCGTCGCCAGTGCCTTTCGGATTCCCCCTGGGAAGGCTCCGTCGCCAGTGCCTTTCGGATTCCCCCTGGGAAGGCTCCGTCGCCAGTGCCTTTCGGATTCCCCCTGGGAAGGCTCCGTCGCCAGTGCCTTTCGGATTCCCCCTGGGAAGGCTCCGTCGCCAGTGCCTTTCGGATTCCCCCTGGGAAGGCTCCGTCGCCAGTGCCTTTCGGATTCCCCCTGGGAAGGCTCCGTCGCCAGTGCCTTTCGGATTCCCCCTGGGAAGGCTCCGTCGCCAGTGCCTTTCGGATTCCCCCTGGGAAGGCTCCGTCGCCAGTGCCTTTCGGATTCCCCCTGGGAAGGCTCCGTCGCCAGTGCCTTTCGGATTCCCCCTGGGAAGGCTCCGTCGCCAGTGCCTTTCGGATTCCCCCTGGGAAGGCTCCGTCGCCAGTGCCTTTCGGATTCCCCCTGGGAAGGCTCCGTCGCCAGTGCCTTTCGGATTCCCCCTGGGAAGGCTCCGTCGCCAGTGCCTTTCGGATTCCCCCTGGGAAGGCTCCGTCGCCAGTGCCTTTCGGATTCCCCCTGGGAAGGCTCCGTCGCCAGTGCCTTTCGGATTCCCCCTGGGAAGGCTCCGTCGCCAGTGCCTTTCGGATTCCCCCTGGGAAGGCTCCGTCGCCAGTGCCTTTCGGATTCCCCCTGGGAAGGCTCCGTCGCCAGTGCCTTTCGGATTCCCCCTGGGAAGGCTCCGTCGCCAGTGCCTTTCGGATTCCCCCTGGGAAGGCTCCGTCGCCAGTGCCTTTCGGATTCCCCCTGGGAAGGCTCCGTCGCCAGTGCCTTTCGGATTCCCCCTGGGAAGGCTCCGTCGCCAGTGCCTTTCGGATTCCCCCTGGGAAGGCTCCGTCGCCAGTGCCTTTCGGATTCCCCCTGGGAAGGCTCCGTCGCCAGTGCCTTTCGGATTCCCCCTGGGAAGGCTCCGTCGCCAGTGCCTTTCGGATTCCCCCTGGGAAGGCTCCGTCGCCAGTGCCTTTCGGATTCCCCCTGGGAAGGCTCCGTCGCCAGTGCCTTTCGGATTCCCCCTGGGAAGGCTCCGTCGCCAGTGCCTTTCGGATTCCCCCTGGGAAGGCTCCGTCATCCGTGCCTTTCAGGTGCCCCCTGGGAAGGCTCCGTCATCCGTGCCTTTCAGGTGCCCCCTGAGAAGGCTGTGGGTTTTTTTTCTTTTTAAGGATTTTTTTTTTCCTTGTGGTTTTTTATTTTTTTGTGGGTTTTTTTTTTGGGGTGGGGGGGGGGAGGTTGTGTTTTTTCATGGGGTTTTTTTTTTGTGATCTGGGAAGCCCCGCTTGTGATTATAGGAGAGCCGTTCCTGAACACACCCACTGCAGCCACCTTGCTGATCCTACCATACCAGGAGTCCTTGCTAAGCCGTGGTTCACACTAATGTGCCGTTGGAAATGCTGCGATTCCTGTATGGGGTTTTTTTGGGGGGTCTTTTTTTCTTAAGGGTTTTTTTTTTGTGCTCTGAGAAATGCGTTCTCAAAAAATGCTGCAGGCACGTCTTCGATGCGGTGCGGTTGAAGCCATTCCAAATGAATATGCTCAAATCGCGCCGCACTAAAGCACATGTGAATTGTATAGGAATGTGGTGCGATTCACCTGTGGCTCTTAGTGGGAACCAAGGCTTCGAGGTTTTTCACAGCCACCAATCAGATTCAGACCTGCCCTGGAAGCCTAGATTTGATTGGTGACTCAGGATACAGAAAGTTCTACATTTGTACACTTTGGAAAATGCCTTCTCTTGTGATGTGTGTTCTGCATTCTGCACGAGGTTGCACAGATTTCAGGCTATAGGTATTGATCATTTTGAGGAATGTAGCAGAAAATGATGAAGAAGGGATGACCTTCGAAACGCGTCGGCCGTACTCTTGAGTGTCTACCCCTACGATGTGACTCGCACAGGCTTCACATTTCTAAAGTTCCTTTGAGGACTTGCATGCTTGATTTACTTCGTTGTTTGTGAGTATCATTCTGAATTTAATAAAATTATAGTTTACAGAAGTAATGCGCAAGGTTGGTGCGCTTTCTTTTTTGTGTTTCACTTTGCAGAAAATGAGGGAAGCAGAGTTGAGTTTCAGAACAGGCATACGATCTATGTGAGATATCAATCTGGAAGTTGGTTGGATCTACTGTAATAGTTTCATAGCAGTATTGCCAAGTTTGGGTGGACATGTGTTTTAAATATTCAATAGAGAAGATGGAACTTTCAGGGTGCATGAACATGAATACCAGACATATTAAAAAGTTATATAATTTTTATTTCGTATTTTTGTAAAAAAAAAAACACAAGAAAGTAAAAAATACAGAAACATAAAAACAATTTCAGTACGAAGAGTAAAACTGAGATTCAAACTTAGTAATGTAATTGTAGTTACTCCATACATGTTTCGCCCTCACGGGCTTCTTCAGGGGAGATTTTTTGAAGATATTTCTACAGCTGAGGCAGTCTATGTATCAAAGGAAAATCAAATAAATAAATATATATATATATATGGGACTCGACTCAATGGCTTGCCCTGGATGTGAAAGCTCATGGAGCTAGGAGAAGATGACCTAACAAAGATCTCAATTGGCCTACACATCCAAAACCGTTGTAGAGGATATAATGGGCATCAAATATCATCTAGGTATAATAGGATAAACAAAAAAGAAGTTAATTAAATTTAATGGAAGATATGAAAAAGGGATCATAATTCATTAGGTTAAGGTTAACTTTGGGCAATTTTACCTGTTAAATGCTTTAGAAGAATATATACTTTTTTAAGATCTAATTGACCTATACATCCACAACTATAGGAGAGAAAACCATGGACATTAAACATCCATCTAGACATAATAGGATAGACAAAGAGATCAGAAACTAATTTAATTTAAAAAAATAAATCAATAGGTGTTAATTAATAAAAATTAAGCAATTTTACCTGTTGAAAATTGTGTTTTTAAAGTCCAGCTACAACCAAAACTTTTTTTTTTTTTTTTTATATATATATATTTTTATTGGAATAGGCTTTATACTGCTGCTTGTGTTTCCTTTTGAAAAGGGTTTTCTTGTATAGTCTCCAGGATAGGAAGTGAGGGGAAATCTCCCTTACCTGGGACTACGTCGATGATGATGATAAAACTCTGACAAAGGCTCTGAACCTTCCCCACTTTACTAGCTATTCTACTCCTGTGCTCAGTGGTGTATTTAGGTTTTGTGCTGCCCTAGGCAACACAAAAATCAGCGCCCCCCACAGAGAAACCCTGACATTGACCACGAGCACCCCTGCCCCCCACCCGTGAAAATCTTCCACTACCACTGCCCCCCATACATCAGCCACCATCCCCCGTGGCGAGAGAGAGAGACACTCACCTTCACAGCTCCGGACATCCCTGGGAACGAGAGTCGGGCTGTGCGTATGACGTCATGAAGCCCACAGCCTCTCTTGGAACCCACCAGGTCCCCATGCCGCGTGTCCCTTCTTCTGTCCCTTCTTCCAAAGGGCAGTGCTGCCTCGCCCCTGAAAAATGCTGCCCTAGGCAAATGCCTTGTGGTAAATACACCCCTGTCCTGACCAGTGACCTCAGTGAGGACAAATCTATCTTTTTATTTCACAAATTTGTTGTCCAGCACTCTCCCTATCAAAGGTTTCCCTCCCCTGGAATGTTTGACCTTGGTTCTGACACACACGGGTTAAAATGGCAAGTAAAGTTTAATTTCCCACGTCTGTGGCTTTTTAAATTGCAATTCATGTCTGTGTGTAAATAGTCAGAGTTTGTTAGCTCTCACGTGGATGTGCTGAGCAGGCTAGATACTGAGCCATGGGGAGCAGAAAAGAAATGCCAAAAGACCTGTGTAACAAGATAATGGAACTTTATTAAGATGGAAAAGGACATAAAAAGATATCCAAAGCCTTGATGATGATGCCAGTGAGCACTGTGCAATCACTTAAGAAGTGGAAAATACGGGAGGTCCCTTACAGTAATCTGTGTTCACAGCAGGCACCAGATCACGGTGCCGGGCGCTCCCAGGGAGCACACACAATCCAAAACGGCAGTCGCCGTTTATGAAGGGCAACCCGCCCCTACACTGCCACCGACTAGCTGTTTTATATACAGCGGCCGGATGGGAAGTGGTTAAATTGCAATTCATGTCTGTTTGTAAATAGTCAATGAATTTGTTAGCTCTCACGTGGATGCACTGAGCAGGCTAGATACTGAGCCATGGGGAGCAGAAAAGAAGTGCCAAAAGACCTGTATAACAAGGTAATGGAACTTTATAAAGATGGAAAAGGACATAAAAAGATATCCGAAGCCTTGATGATGATGCCAGTGAGTACTGTGCAATCATTTATTAAGAAGTGGAAAATTTGGGAATCACTTAATGCCAAGATCAAGTAGACCAAGAAAGACTGCAGCCACAACTGCTGCAGGTAGTAAACCTTACCCACAGTAAGGGAACCATTCTCACTTCTGCCCTGGTGATCACAAAGGAAGTGATGTTGAATCTCTCCAGCGGGGACAGACTTCAATAAAAACATACCACTCTATCCAAAACTAGGAGAAAAAAAAAAAAAGGTTTTGGCTGCAGCTGATCTGCCATGTTTGATCACTAGTAGATGATTGCACAGAGTACACAAACTTGTGTTTGGTCACCTTTATAATCGATGTTTGCTGCTTCCATTGCAGGAGGACTCTGCGGGCGACAGTTGGCTGCTTCACGGACACAGAACCCTTGGCACAGAGATGGTGTTGAAAAAGGTAAAATTATGAAAGTTCTCTATTTGTTGTTCATACGCGCCAAGAACTTGTGTAATGCCTGGAGCCAATCTACTTACAGCTGGATGAAAACTACGTGTCATTTCAGCGAGCCAATGTGCCGTCATTGTTGTCACCATTGAAGCCCAGAAAAATCCTGTCCATGTGCCAGAAATGCCTTTTGTCTCCTAATTTCATTTTTGAGGACTAGTGGCGCCAGTCCTTCCCAACTGTTTTTTTTTTTTTTTTTTTTTTTTTTTTGCTAAATTACTGAATCCCGTCCTCTCTGTCCTTATCCCTTCAACACACAGTTGTGCTCAAAAGTGTGCATCCCCTGGCAAACATTGTGGACTGTCGGCACCGACATTGAAAATATGAACGATCATGCCAAAAAACTGACTTATTAAAGGCGTGTGATTGTAAGGCATTTATCATACAGTTGTTTTGGCTCCTTTTTTAACCACTTCAAGTCCGGACACTTTTACCCCCTTCCTGTCCAGGCCAATTTTCAGCTTTCAGCGCTATCGCACTTTGACAATTGTGTGGTCATGCAACACTGTATCCATATGAATTTTTTAGCAGTTTTTTGAGACAGATAAAACTTTATTTTGGTGGTATTTATTCACCACTGGGATATTTATTTTTGTTTGCTATATAAATGAAAAAGTCCAAAAAGTTTGCAAACTTTTATAAAAACACTTTTTTTTTCCAAATAATCTTTCTTCATACATCTTGGCCACAATGTATTCAGTTATATTTTTAGTAAAAAAAAAACCCTAATTAGTTTATAACCAACAATTATAATTTTTCCAAAAATTTTTTTACATTATTTATTTTTATATTTGTTTTTTTTTTTTTTTTTTTTTTTTTTTTTTTAAACATGCTGTCACCCTAGCAGTACAGTGTCACCATAGTGACACTGTACTAGTTGTGGGGGGTGATGATTTTTTTTTTTACACCCATAAAGGCTGTAAAAGCAATCATTTCTCATTCTCTCTGGCTGCATTCTTGCAGCCATTGAGAAATACTGTGAGAGCTGTGATTGGTCACAGCTTGTCACATGGCACAAGGCTGTTGTGAATAGCCTTGTACCATGTGACAAGCTGTGACCAATCACAGATTTCACACGTAGTAAGCAATGATTTCAGAAGTGACATCTTGCTTACTCCTATTCATGTGATCACTGATTGGCCAGTCAGTGATCACATGATCAGGACCTCACACAGAGGTCCCTTAAAGCGATCAGTGTTCCGCTGTGTCCCGAGGACACAGCGGGCACCGGATTGCAGTGCCGCGCGCTCCCAGGAAGCGTGCACAATCCAAAATGGTTGGCGCCGTTTATGAACGGCATCCCGCCCCTGCACTGCCACCGACCAGCCGTTTATATACAGCGGCCGGATGGGAAGTGGTTAAATTGCAATTCATGTCTGTTTGTAAATGGTCAAAAAGTTTCTTAGCTCTCACGTCTATGCACTGAGCAGGCTAGATACTGAGCCATGGGGAGCAAAAAGGAACTGTTAAAAGACCTGTATAACAAGGTAATGGAACTTTATAAAGATGGAAAAGGACATAAAAAGATATCCAAAGCATTGATACCAGTCAGTACTGTGCAATCACTTATTAAGAAGTTGAAAATTTGGGAATCCCTTAATGCCAAGATCAAGTAGACCAAGAAAGTCTGCAACCACAACTGCCAGGAGATGTTTGAGTTACAAAGAAAAACCCACAAGTAAAAATACAGGCTGCTGTGGAAAAAGACGGTGTGATTGTTTCAAGGAGCACAATACAACAATACTTGGAACAAAATGAGCTGCATGGCGGAGTTGCCAGAATAAAACCTTTACTGCGCCAATGCCAAAAAAAAGCCTGGACTTTTTTGTGGCATTGGCACAGTTCATTGTTAGTTATTACGTACTTTAAAATTTCAGACTAGGTCCGCATTAGGTGATTTAAGGATTCAGTTGAGTATCTAATTTGTGTTCCTGTTGTTTTTTGTTTTTTTTTGTTCTGGCAGCCCAGCGTCACATACCAGGCAATCAGCAAACGACTTAAAGTATCAGAAGAGGTAAAAAGCTTACTTTTGAAGTCCATGGTTTGGTCTGTCTCATCTGATGCTCCAGATCAATAACATTTGTTCTCTGTGTGCAGGACACTGGTTCAACGTCAATCCAAGCAGCAGACAGCACAGCTATCAATGGCAGTATCACCCCCACAGATAAAAAGTAGGTCTTCTGCCAACACGGCTCTTGCACTTCATCGTTCTGTAGGCTGCTCAGTATGTGCCTTATGATTGGTTAATTACTGTCTATGGGTTGTAGTTTTTGTGAATGGATCCTAAGATGACTCGGTGTGGCCCCCCAGGAAGGTGTCCTAAAATGAAAGATCCCAGTGTTGACATACACACAACGGAGTATTTACCACAAGGCATTTGCCTAGGGTGGCATTTTGCAAGGGGGGGGGGGCAGCAGCAGTTTTCAGGGGGGCAACGCCAAACCCCCAAAAGATGGGATGGAAGAAGAGACACACGCAGGGTGAGGACCAAGTGGGATATGAGAGAGGCTGCAGGCTTCTTGATGGTGTATGCAGAGCCTGACTCTTGTTCCTTGGGATGTCTGGAGCTGAGCTGTGAAGGTTAGTGTCTATCTCTCGCCGGGGTGGGGGCGGGTATCAGAAGGCTCTTTTGGGTGGGGGGCTGGGGTGTTGTTGGTCAATGTCAGGCTCTCTTTATCTTCATGGGGGATAGGGGTGTTGGTTGGTGTCAGGGTCTCTCCATGGTGGTGGGGGGGAGGGGTAGCAGAAGGCTCTTTTGGGTGGGGGGGCTGGGGTGTTTTTGGTCAATGTCAGTCTCTCTTCATCGGGGAGGGGGGTGTTGGTCGGTGTCAGGGTCTCTCCATGGTGGTGGGGGTGCTGGGGTGTTGTTGGTCAATGTCAGTCTCTCTTCATGGGGGAGGGGGGTGTTGGTCAGTGTCAGGGTCTCTCCATGGTGGTGGGGGTGCTGGGGTGTTGTTGGTCAATGTCAGTCTCTCTTCATCTTCATGGGGGAGGGGGGTGTTGGTCGGTGTCAGGGTCTCTCCATGGTGGTGGGGGTGCTGGGGTGTTGGTCAATTTCAGTCTCTCTTCATCTTCATGGGGGAGGGGGGTGTTGGTCGGTGTCAGGGTCTCTCCATGGTGGTGGGGGTGCTGGGGTGTTGTTGGTCAATGTCAGTCTCTCTTCATCTTCATGGGGGAGGGGGGTGTTGGTCAGTGTCAGGGTCTCTCCATGGTGGTGGGGGTGCTGGGGTGTTGTTGGTCAATGTCAGTCTCTCTTCATCGGGGAGGGGGGTGTTGGTCAGTGTCAGGGTCTCTTCATGGTGTTGGGGCTGGGGTGTTGTTGGTCAATGTCAGTCTCTCTTCATCTTCATGAGGGAGGGGGATGTTGGTCGGTGTCAGGGTCTCTCCATTGTGGTGGTGGGAGGGGGAGGGGTGGTAGCCGATTTTTGTGTTGCTTAGAGCAGCATGAAACCTAAATACACCACTACACACACACAGAGGTGTATCACAGGTTTGGTTATTTCTATGTTGGCCAGGGTAGAGGATGTCAAACCTGTCTTTTGGCTCCCCTAATAGAAAGCAATACAGGGGAATCTGTATTTCCGTGGAAACCCCTCGGGGTTCTTTTCCTGTTTCACATTGTTAACATTTTGTATTTCAATGGTTTTTATGAATTTAGTAAACATTTCAACAAGACTTGAGCAACAAGACAAGCCCACGCAGGGGCTATCAATGGCACATAAATGACAAAAACAGTGATATAACACTGACAGTAGCTCAAACTAAAGGCAGCTATCCACCACCTCATAAAAGACAAACAAAAATAGAAAGGAAAAAGGAGTAGAAAAGGAAGAAAAGACCAGGAGCTGGGGTCCAGGAACGCCAATACCGAACAACATCACAAACCCAGACTAGCGGGGGGGAGCATAGGAATAGTACATGTCGACCACGGCTCCCATATTTTCAAAAATGTGCGTTGGGAGTCCTTACAGATACTTGACATCTGTTCATTAAAGCGGAGCTCCACCCAAAAGGGAAAGTTCCGCTTTTAGGACTGCTTCCCATTAAGGATTGGCACCTTTGGGGGTTTGACAGGTACCTGCTCCCACTTCCGCTCCGATCACCTAGGTGATTGAAAGCGGAAGGTGTCCTCCCTCCCCTGTAGTCTTTTGGGACACGTGACAGGTCCCAGAAGACTACAGGACCATTCATGAAGCACAGCACTACTCGCGCATGCGCGGTGGGTACCCGGCTGTGAAGCCGCAAGCTGTCACAGCCGGGTGCCCACACTGAAGATCCCGGCCTCCTGGAATACAGGACAGCCGGTGAAACGGGCTGCGGGGGACACACCGAGGGACAGGTAAGTGGTAGTTTTTTAAAAGTCAGAAACTACAGTTTTTGTAGCTGCTGACTTTTATTTTTTGAAAGCGTGAGTGGAACTCCGCTTTAAGCATCAAGTGGTCATATGGTCCCGCACCCCCTGAAGAGGGACAGACTGGCTCTTCCATGCCTGAGCAATTGTTCTAGTTGCCAACAAGAACAAATGGGAAGCCAACATCTGCTGGTGAGCCAACAGGCCCGGTATGGGACAATGAAGCAAAGCGTACTGAGCATCCCGGCGTATGGAACAAGGACAAAAGGAGGCCAAATACACGAGACCAAAAACGAATCAGTTTAGGGTATGACCACCATATATGCAACACATCTCCAAGATGGCCACAACCCCGAAGGCATCGATCACTGCAGGCAGGGTTCGCCTGGGCCAAACAAGCCGGGACCCAATACCAACGAAACATCACTTTGTATGCCACCTCCAGAGTGGTGTTAGCTATAAAGGACCAGGCCCTATTCCAGTCCTCCAGATCCATGACCGCCCCTTAGGTCGCGCATTAACATTTTGTTGCATTAAGGCAGCACATTCATTTTACATGGGCTGCCAATGGACAGGAACCGACCAAAAAAATTGAGCATTTATTTCACAACGAATGCACAGTACTATGTTATTGCGTGTTGTTTTACTACATTGGGGTGAGGTTTCAAAATGAGAGGCGTTACAATGCAATAAATCGGTGGTCTCAAAACTATGGTCCGGGGGCCGGATGTGGTCCTTTTTCTTGTCTTTATCTGACCCGTGGGGCACTATTCCACCAATGATGAGACACCATTCCTCCCACTGACAATATCAGTGGCACTATTCGTCCCATTGCTACCAATAATGGGCCCTTCATTCCATTAAAACCAATTATGGGGCATTGTTTATGCCCACTGATGCCGGGGCATTTTCTGTTCCCACTGGCAACAGTCCGGCCCTACTTAAAGTCTCACCAAAGATCCATTATCTCCTGCGCTCAAAGACTCAGATCAAACAGGCGTTAGTGACAAGCAGCGTGTTGTGTGTTCATCTGCTGGTGATCAGAGGTTGTGCAGCTCTATCATGAAGCTGGGGAAGCTTGATAAAACTGTAGAAGAAGATGAAAGAGAGTGCACAAACCTTGCGCATTACCTCAATAAATAGTGACTAATTTTGTTATTAAGGAAATATAGTCACAAAGTGATGGTATAACAGGCATAAGTAACCATAATCCAAACAGGATTACAGGTAAATCCAAAAGGGGGGGGATGAAGGCTAACGTGTTTCGAAGGGTGCTCCCTTCTTCATCAGAGCTGGGTTGAGCAGATAGAGACTTCAGTATGGCAGAGTTCCCATGGCAAGGAGATATTCAGCCACTGAGTGTCGGTATTACAGCAGTTCAGCCTGTTTAGTGTCACTAAAGCCTCAGACACTGAAGTCTCTACCTGCTCAACCCAGCTCTGATGAAGAAGGGAGCACCCTTCAAAACGCGTTAGCCTTTATCCCCCCCCCCTTTTCGATTTACCTGTAACCCTGTTTGGATTATGGTTACTTATGCCTGTTATACCATCACTTTGTGAGTATATTTCCTTAATAATAAAATTAGTCACTATTTGTTGAGGTAATGCGCAAGGTTTGTGCGCTCTTTCTTTCATCTTCCCCACTTAAAGTCTGAAGGACAGTAAACTGGCCCTTTGCTTAGAAAGTTTGGAGACCCCTGCATTAAGTTATGTAAAATGAATGGAAATAAAGATATAGCACTGCCCCTACTAGTAAAAGTGTTGTATAAATGTCAGAAAACTAATGAGTGGCTCCCCCACTAATAAATGGTGTTCCTAAGTGCTGACAAAAGCTCCTAGTGTGCAAAATTCCTATCTCCCTAGGAGAAATCAGTGCATACTACAATACACCTCCCCTCTTTTGTGTAAGCAAAGGGAGGTGTGTGCAGAAAATAATAATGGTGCAAAGAAACAACTGGTTAGTGAAAAGTGCTAGGTTGACACTTCTGTGTTCATTTTGTTTCTCCAGGATCGGCTTTTTGGGCTTGGGGTTGATGGGAAGTGGCATAGTCTCCAACCTTCTGAAGATGGGGCACACGGTGACGGTGTGGAATCGGACTGCAGAGAAGGTAATGACGCCTCTTTACTCTGTATTTACAGTAAACCTTACAGACTGTTTAATCGCCTCCTGCCCTCCATATGAGGAAATGACGGGCGCAAGGCGGTTCTCTCGTTCTGGGAGGATGTCATAGGACGTCCTCCCACTCTAACCGCAAGTAGATCTCCACTTCTTAATGTTGAAGCTTGCCTTGCTTTTGTCTCATTTTTTTTTTTTTTCTCCCTTGCAGTGTGACCTGTTCATCCAAGAGGGGGCACATTTAGGAAGAACTCCAGCAGAAGTGGTCTCTACTTGTGACATTACGTTTGCATGTGTGGCAGATCCTAAAGCAGCAAAAGATGTACGTTGTTTGTTTCATCTATGTATATATATATATAATATATATGTGTGTGTATTATCATTTTTTTTATTTATTTTTTTCTTCTCAAAGGGTCAACCTCAAAAAAAAAAAAAAAAGTTTTTGTTACATGTGGAGTTTGTCATGTTACCCATTCATTTTCTTGGGGACTTTGCTGTTATTTGCTTTGTTCCCTCCCACCTTGGGATGTTCCCACTTTTTTCCATAATATTGAATGAGTACAATGGTGCAGCACAGTGAGGGGGAGACTCTTGTATGGCTAGGTTTGCTTCACTCTCTAACAAGACAAGTAATTGTTGGGTAGCGTAGACCGGAGTGGAGAGGTTTGTGTGTACAGGACAGCTGGATAGTTTTGTTTAAAGCGATTTCTAAAGGTTCATTATTGTTTTTTTTTTTTTTTTTTGGTTTTGTTTTGTAAAATAACAAACATGTTATACTTACCTGCTGTGTGCAGTGGTTTTGCACAGAGCAGCCAGGATCCTGCTCTTCTTAGGTCCCCCGTAGGCTCTTCTGGCCCCTCCCTCCTGTCGGGTGCCCCCACAGCAAGCAGCTTGCTATGGGGGGCACCTGCTGCTCTGTGTGTCCATTCACACACGGAGCCGCGACTTTGCCCCTCTCTCTCATCATTGGATGACTGGCGGTGATTGACAGCAGCGGGAGCCGATTATAGGTGCAGCGCTAATATAAAGATATTAATACCATGCTAAATGATAAAAATTAATATCCAGCAATATGAATCATTGTTAGTCCACTGATATATAAAGTGAAAATAGTGCTGATTAAAGTGACCAACATATTGGTATTAATAAATATATAAAGTGACAAAGCATTCAGTAAGGTGAATATTGGTGTATAAAGTGCAAAAAGTCCACATATATTAGTAGATGTAAAGTCCCAATACAAGATCTCGGGTTAGAAGTGATCCCCTTTAAATCTTCTGGCGATAAATCAAGTAATAGAATTGCGCACTCACCAGATGCGCAATAACATACCGCATTTGAGAACACAATCTCCCAGAAGGTCAGCTGGATCCTCTTATAGGGCGTCTACAACCTGGCATGGATTCCTCCTACACTATAAATAGGACACAGAGGACGTCGGGCGTTGTTAGCATACCCCTATGAGTATGTGCTAGAGCACGAAACGCGTCAGCAGGAGCTACAACGCCATGGCGTCACGCCGCTGAGGCCCCTTGCAGGTCCAGAGGCCATCTTACCTACACATATGGTCAGTTATTTCTGGCTGTTTACTTTGTTGTTACCTGTGATTGGATAATAAACCCTCTGAAAGCAGTATCACGCTATGTGGCATCCTTTCTTGGGCTCTTGATGAGTCTAACCACCCTCAGAGTCACTTGATGAGAAGGAAGTTGCTGCTATCCATGGTTACCCAGGGAGGAATCCATGCCAGGTTGTAGACGCCCTATAAGAGAATCCAGCTGACTTTCTGAGAGAATGTGTTCTCAAATGCGTGATGTTATTGCGCATCTGGTGAGTGCGCAATTCTATTACTTGATTTATCACCAGAAGATTTAAAGGGGATCACTTCTAACCCGAGATCTTGTATTGGGACTTCACGTCTACTAATATATGTGGACTTTTTGCACTTTTTACACCAATATTCACCTTACTGAATGCTTTGTCACTTTATATATTTATTAATACCAATATGTTGGTCACTTTAATCAGCACTATTTTCACTTTATATATCAGTGGACTAACAATGATTCATATTGCTGGATATTAATTTTTATCATTTTGCACGGTATTAATACCTTTTATATTAGCGCTGCACCTATATTTGATATATTGATTTTGGGAGGTTGTTTGGTAACTTTTATTGGTGTCTCAGCTGCTTATCTATAGCGCTCACTTCGGTGTTTTATGCTCAGCGGGAGCCAATTGCTCCCGCTTGCTGTCTCAGCCAATGAGGAGGCAGAGACCTGGGACACATCGCTGGATTATGATGAGGCTCAGGTAAGTATTGAGGAGGCTGGGGGGGCTGCTGAATACAGGTTTGTTTACCTTCATGCATATAATGCATGAAGGTTAAAAACTTTCAGCCTTTACAACCACTTTAAGCCCTGAATCACACTGATGCGGTGCAGAATTTTCAGCGTTTTCAGTGCGAATTCCACACCGCATCCGAATCGCACCCCATTCATGCAAACCGCTGCGGGTGTGTATGTTAACAACACCCCTACATCGGTCCGAAAAACGCGGTGCGATGTGCAGAATCTGATTGCATAGGTGTGAATACCCATGCAATCCGATTCTAGTGCGGACCCAAAAAAAGGGTCCTGCACATTTTGGGTGCGGCGCGAATGTATGGCTCCAATCGCACCGCACACAAATCTCAAGTGATTTGTACAGGAATGTGGTGCGGTTCCTGTGCGAATTACATGTGATATACCGCACCACATATATGTGAACCCAGGCTAAAGCTGAACTTGGGACAAACTGTCCACCAAATGTCTTTGCCAACCCAGTTATTACATTGTTTGAAGCAGAGAATTTCACACTGGATTACTGCACGAATCTGGAAAAAATACACAATACACACCAAGATTCCAGTAACAATACCCATGCCTCGGACAATATTTACTTATGCTGAAACTATAAATATACACTCACCGGCCACTTTATTAGGTCCACCTGTTCAATTGCTTGGTAACACAAATTGCTAATCAGCCAATCACATGGCAGCAACTCGGTGCATTTAGGCATCTAGATGTGGTGTAGACAACTTGCTGAAGTTCAAACCGAGCATCAAAATGGGGAAGAAGGGGGATTTTTTTTTAATAACATTTTATTAAATTTTCCACATGTATATACTTACATGACATTTTAAAGAGAAATTAAAATAAAGAAAAACAAAGGGATCATCGATGCTAGTAACATGGGTAGAAAAATAACAGTATGCAATGACAATAGGGCAGCAGTGGAAGGATGATCAAGTCCGCACAAGTCAAGCAGGTTGACCAGAGGTGTAAACATCCCACGGGTTCCATACAGCTTCAAATGAGATTATAGAATCGGCGTGTGAAGCGGTTAGATATTCCATTTTTCTGATATCTGCAATAATCTTAAATAATGTCAACATTGAGGGGGGTGTAGGGGAGAGCCAGCTCATTGGAATGCTTCTCCTGGCCGACATCAAAATATGCACGGAGAGTCTCCTCGATGGTCTAGAGAGACCTGGAAAGGGAGGCCCAATAAAAAATAAAGAGGCTCAAAAGGGAGAGCGGTATGTAATACCAGTTGTAGTAAGGCCAAAACCTCTTCCCAAAAGGGAGTGATAAGCCTACAATCCCAAAAAATGTGAAAAATGGAGCTGGTTTCCCTCCCGCAGCGCCAGCAGACAGGAGAAGCACTCGGGTTACAAGAATGGAGCACATCAGGGGTTCGATACCACAACATTATGATTTTGTAAGCATTTTCCTTATAAACTACACACACAGAGGATTTGGATGCGTTCTCCCATATTTTCTTCCAGTGCAACAAGTCAATGTCAAAGCGGAGAAACTGGGACCACTTACGCATATAGCGATGGGTATCAATAGTTAAGGGAGGGACATCCAGCAGGAACTTATATGTATTGGAGACTGTGCCCTTTTGATGTGGGCCCTGAATACACAGGCGCTCAAAGGGTGTAGGCTTCTCCAGAGTCAATGAAGGTGACAGAGTGGAGAAAAAATGGCATATCTGGAAATAAACATAGAAGTGTTGAGAAGGTATTAGGGTATTTTTTTGGATGTCAGAAAATGATTTAAATTTCCGAGTTACGGGATGGACCAGATGACGCAGTTGGAAAAGATCGGCTGAGGCCCATGGGAGCATTCAGTGTAAGGACAAACTATCCGGAAGGGAGGGATTAAAGAGAACGTTAGTCAGAGGGGAGCACTCGGAGGACAAAGCGAATTTAGCCCTGCATCTCCTCCAGATAGACCAGGAGAATTGCATGGGTCCAAGTAACAGGTGTCAGTGAGAAGCGATGGCCACCGCTGACATATCCCAGAGCAGAGAGAAGAAAGGGGATTTAAGTGACTTTGAACGTGGCATGGTTGTTGGTACCAGATTGGCTGGTCTGAGTATTTAAAAAAATTACTGGAATTTTCACGCACAACCATCCCTATGGTTTATAAAGAATGGTCCGAAAAAGAGAAAATACCAAATGAGTGGCAGTTGTGTGGAGGAAAATGCCTTGTTGATGTCAGAGGAGAACGGGCAGACTGGTTGCTGCAACATTCAGATGGTAGGGTCAGAATTTGGCATAAACAACATGAAAGCATGGATCCATCCTGCCTTGTGTCTCAGGCTGGTGGTGATGTAATGGTGTGGGGGAGATTTTCTTGGCAGTAGCAAGGTGGACCTAATAAAGTGGCCGGTGAGTGTATATTTTTACACGCACACACACACACACGCACGCACATGCAAACAAATGGAAAATGGGTTATTTGGTCTTGCACATCTCTTTCCATCATTGTATAAGACTGATAATTGTAGAGGCCTTATGTCAGATGAATTGGAGGTTTGGGTAAGATTTGCCATTTCATCAATATAACACGACATTAATGTTTGTTTCTCCCCTCTGCCAGTTGGTGTTAGGTCCCAGCGGAGTGCTGCAAGGCATCCGTCCAGGAAAATGTTACGTTGACATGTCCACTGTGGATCCAGAAACAGTCATTGAACTAGCCCAGGTAATATTTGTAGCAAAGCTGACAATGGATTTTGATTTTATTTGCTATCAGTTTGATCATTGTCAATGGAATAGGAGAGGTTTAAGACAACTTAAATTGTTGCTGTCTGTTCCCAAAGATGGACGTGAAGTGAAATCTCTGGTTGGGATGCATACAGACAGCAACAAAAACAGAGTGAAGAAGGGCTAAAGTACAACTAAAGGCAACGTGTCTTTTTAATTGTGCCGCATTACTCCCATGAACGGTTCACATACAGCGGGTGAAATAAGTATTTGAACATGTCACCATTTTTCTCCGTAAATATATTTCTAAAGGTGCTATTGACATAAATTTTTCACTACATGTCGGTAACAACCCATGCAATCCATACATATAAAGAAACCAAAACAAATACGTTCAGAAATTACATTATGTGTAATAAAATGGAATGACACAGGGAAAAAGTATTGAACACATGAAAAAATGGAAGTGCAAAAAGACATGGTGTAACGGAACCGGACCCAGACCGCACTTGGGTATTTCCGTTATACTCCAGCTTCCCTGTCCGAACACAAATCCCCGGACACCACCCGCTGATCATGCAGGAAATAAACAGCACCAGACTCTTCTTAAGACAGGAAGTCAACACCTTTATTTTTACACAAACACAAGATATATACACAGGGCGGGGAAACACAACCAGGAACAGGAAACAGAGATCATCAGCTGGCCCCATCAGTGGGAAGGGCTACAGGAAACCCCCACCTCACCCAACCAAGACATAGAACAATGGGATGTAGCACATGGCAGAGAATATTGGACAACCACGTGACATTGAACAATCCCCACACCAATACACAATACCATGACATTCACATTCACACCCTGTACCCCTTAACAGGCACAGGGTGGGTTAAATATGACGGGAATGTGAGCTGACACAGGGGTCCCCCCACCCCCAAAGGTTACTCTTGTCACACATGGAAAGCCAAGACACCAGTTGAAATCTATCAGTAATTAGAAAGAAATCCTGCCCCTTGTCAGTGCAAATTAATATCAGCTGGTTCAGTGTCAACTGATGGCCTATAAAAAGGTATGCAACAATAAATGAAAAAATTGGCGCTTGAGAGGGATAAGACTGAAGAGTCCAAAAATGTAAGAGAGCAGTCCGTAAACGCATATGGGATGGAGGAAAAAATGAGCGGACTGTGCAGTATTCCAATGGGGAGTAATTATGTAATCAGCAGCATCAGAAGGCAGCACCCTTAGACTAAAGCTGTACTCATTACCAGGGTGTCACTCAAGAAAAATCTCATGATGGGTAAAAGCAAAGAGCTCTCTCAAGACCTTTGCAACCTTATTGTTGCAAAACATACTGATGGCATTGGTTACAGAAGGATTTCTAAACTTCAGAATGTTCCAGTGAGCACTGTTGGGGCCATAATCTGGAGGTGGAAAGGACATAATTTCATCATAAACCAGCCACGGCTAGGTGAGGAGTGGAAAGAATTATCAGAAGAGTTGTCCAAGAGCCAAGGACCACTTGTGGAGAGCTTCAGAAAGACCTGGAATTAGCAGGTATAATTGTTTCAAAGAAAACAATAAGTAATGCACTCACTCCCATGGCCTGTATGCACCCTCACAATGCTAGATGCCATTGCTGAAGAAAAAGCATGTTGAAGCTCGTTTATAGTTTGCTGCACAACATTTAGACAAGCCTGTGGAATACTGAGAGAATAGTCTGGTCAGATGAGACCATAATTGAACTCTTGGGATGCCATAATACACACCATGTTTGGAGGTCAGATGGCACTGCACATCACCCCAAAAACACCATACCAACTGTGAGGCATGGAGGAGGGAACATCATGGTGTGGGGCTGTTTTTCAGCATACAGTACTGGCAGACTTTGTCATTGAAGGAAGGATGAATGGAAAAATGTGCCAAGACGTTTTTGATAAAAAATCTGCAGCCATCTACCAGGATGATAAAGATGAAACGCGGGTGGACATTTCAGCAAGACAATGATCCCAAACACAAAGCCAAGGAAACTCTCAATTGGTTTCAAAGAAAACAAAGCTAGAATGGCCCAGCCAATCACCTGACCTGAATTCAATAGAAAATCTATGGAAAGAACAGATCAGAGTTCATAGAAGAGGCCCACGGAACCTTCAGAATTTGAAGACTGTGTGGAAAAATGAGCCAATAGGATACCTGAGCAATGCATGCCACTAGTTTCTCCATACAGGAGGTGCCTTGAAGCCGTCATTACCAAGAAAAGATTTTGTACCGAGTATTAAATAAATTTCAGTTAGCGTGTTCAATACTTTTTTCCCTGTATCATTCCATTTTATTACACAAAACTTAATTTCTGCACTTATTTGTTTTGGGTTTTTTTTTGCATGGACTGCATGGGTTGTAACTGACATGGTGAACATTTCATGTCAATAGCACATTTAGAAATATATTTACTGAGAAAAATGGTGACGTGTCCAGTACTTTTTTTTTTTTTTTCTACCCGCTGTATAACGAAGTTTCATTATTAAAATGATTCCTACCTTTAGTAAATACCCAGAACCCTTCCATGTCTCAGCTGAGGTGGTCCCAATACTGATGCTCAAAGGGGTGCATTGTGGGACTAGCCTAGATTAACAACTGCTCAAGTCCTGTGCGAATTGCACCCATTTTCAGGTATGTGGGCGGGGGAATAGGCACGTCTGAAAGGTGTAGAGGGAGCAAGGCTAAAGCATCTTCTATATGCTGATTGAAGAGCCAGGGCTTCTTAAGAAACACCACAATTTCAGCACCCCACCCTGATATAGCCCTGCTGTAGACTAATTAGGAACAGTTGTATGAAGGGAAAGCAGCGACTTACCTTCTACGAAATTCTTGCTAGGAAGGACCCTATTGGAGGATAGACCTTTAGGCCCTCAGCTGTCAGGATCTCAGGTACGTTACTGACCTCCTTGCCGTGTTTAGCAAAACAGACTTGTTTAACAACTGACAGCTTATTTACTATTCAATATAAATAAGTTGGAGGCTCTGATGGTGGCCGGAGCTGTGGGGAGGAGAGCTATAGATTGCGGCTGGTTGGTCCGATGAATACATTCCTTATGACTAAGTCCCGGATGTGACGAAACGCGTCAAGGGAAGTGACGTCAGACGCACAGGAGAGGAACTGGAAGTGGCGTGTCGGCCATCTTTTGATAGTGGAAAATTCACATGTCAAACATTTTGGAAGTTGCTCGGTGACCCTAGAGGCTTGAAGGGCATGGGAATATGCTTTTTGGATATTTTATTGTAAGCAGTTAATAAAGTATATGTGTTTTAATTGTGAAATGGAATTACACTATATATTTTATTCATATATCACTCGCATGGAGCATGAGTACTTTTGAGTACTATGGAGTACTTCCTTAAAAGCCATGGTGACATCTAGAAGAATGTGGTGGATGACATCTTATGGAGTACTTTTCAGGCTTGGAGGAAAGTTGTGGGAGCGTGCTGCCGATCTCTGCAATATTGATAAGGCGTTTTTTCTTTTGTTTTTTGGTAAGGGTATATATGCCTTACACTATAGAAGTGTACACTGTATGGTCACTTGGATTATTGTATTCACAGAGTGACGCACTATCACGTTTTACAGTGTTCACAATTTTCACTTTTATAAATTTTTTCACAGTTGCACAAGTGCATATGGTACATGGGTATGATATTAAATTTATTAAGTTAATGCACTATATGAGTTTTTTTTCTTTTGAGGTACATTCTTTCCTTTTGGGAGTCATTGGAGGGGCTCGGCACTAAAGGATCTGATAAGTTGCATATTTTTGGACACAAAGTTTTTTTGGAGTGACTTTAATTTATATATATATTTTTTTTTTTTTTTTTTGGACACGAGTGACTTACAATTTGGATAATATTTTGGAATTTTTATATATTTCTTTGCATTTTAATTTTATTTATATGTATTGGTTATTGTTGGGATTTATTTTATGATTGCTTGGGTTCACTATATGTATATAAGCATATGTGTTTAGGGATATTTATTTAACATATTGGAATTTTTATATTGGTTTGCACTTTCAAGGGTGAAAGTTAGATCTTATATGTTAGAGGGTATTATTGATAGTATATTTATTTTTGGTTGATACCGTAGTTATAGTTTTATAGTTATTAAGAGCAGCCATCCCCCCTTTTTTAAGGGACCAAAAGTAATTGGACAATTGAATCAAAAGCTATTTCATGGCCAGGTGTGGGCTACTCCTTCGTTATTGCCAAATGCCCCTATAGCGTTTGGCAAGCGTTGGTCCGGCGTTAAAAAACGCTTGTCAAACGCCGCATGCGCGGTTTAGTGGCGATTGCTAGGCGTTTGCCGAGCATTAAAATCGCCCCACAAACGCCTATAATGCAGTTTGGTGTTGCCACTCCGCAGACGCCCCGCAACCGCGTCGCAAACGCCGGCTGGGCGTTTGCGGAGCGGCACCATAGACTAGAATAGGAGGCTTCAACGCCTCCTGACTCAACCAGAGGCATCCGTTTTGCCACAACGCGACACAAACGCTCCCGTTAGAACAGCACCATGTGCTGTAATGTGCAGAATTGGCAGAGGCGTTTGGGAAGCGGTAAAAACGCTTCCCAAACGCCTCTCTGCCGCCTGCACACAACGCTAGTGTGAACGTAGCCTTCGTGTGGTTTTTGCATTTGGAATCTATTGTGTGAACCTACATCATGCATTCAAAGGAGCTGTCCATGCAAGTGAAACAGGCCATGTTAAGGATTCAAAAATGAAACAAATCCATCAGACAGATAGCAGCAATATTAGGAGTGACCAAATCAACAGTTTAGTACATTCTGAGGAAAGAAGAACGCACTAGTGAGCTCAGCAACATACAAAGACATGGATGTCCGCGGAAGACAATAGTGGTGGATGATTGCAGGATCCTCTCTATGGTAAAGAAAAACCCATTCCCAACATCCAGACAAGAGAAGGACACTCTCCAGGAGGTGGGCGTATCATTGTCAAAGTCTACAATCAAGAGAAGACTTCATGAGACCAAATACAGAGGGTTCACCACAAGGTGCAAACCTTTTATATGCCTGAAGAATAGAACAGCCAGATTAGACTTTGTCAAAAAACATCTAAAAAAGCCAGACCAGTTCTGGAAAAGCATTCTTTGGATGGATGAAACTAAAATGATTCTGTACCAGAATGACAGGAAGAAAAAAGTGTGGAGAAGGCTTGGGACAGCTCATGATCCAAAGCACACGTCATCTGTACAACATGGTGGAGGCAGTGTGATGGCATGGGCATGCATGGCTTCCAGTGGCACTGGGTCATTGGTGTTTATTGATGATGTGACAGAAGACAGAAGCAGCCGGATGAATTCTTCAGTGTTTACAGATATACTGTCAGCCCAGATTCAGCCAAATGCAGAAAAGTTGATTGGACGGCGCTTCACAGTACAGATGGACAATGATCCATAACACACTGCAAAAGCAACCCAGGAGCTTTGAAGGAAAAGTGGAATATTCTGCAACGGCCGAGTCAATCACCTGATCTCCACCCAATTGAGCATGCATGTCACTTACTGAAGGCAAAACTAAAGGCAGAAAGACCCACAATCAAAGAACAACTGAAAGCAGCTGCAGGTAGAGCCTGGCAAAGCATCAGAAAGGAGGAAACCCAGTCTTTGGTAATGTCCATGGGGTCCAGAGTTCAGGCAGTCATTGCCAGTAAAGGATTCTCATCAAAATATTACAAATGAACATTTTATTTATGATTGTATTCATTTGTCCAATTACATTTGAGTCCCTGAAAATGGAGGGACTGTGTATACAAATGGTTGCAGTTCCTAAAATATGTACTTGATATATATGTTCAACCCCTTAAATTAAAGCTTAAATTCTGCACTTCAAATTCATTTGGATTGTTTCGTTTTAATTGATTCTGGTGGCATACAGAGCCAAAAGTATGACAATGAAGCCTGTGTCCAAGTATATATGGACCTAACTATATATATATATATAAGCTTTTGACCATAGTTATCTTAAATCGCAACTGTTAATGGGAACCAAGTCTGCAGTAAGAAACCAACAGAGGTTCACATTTTTTCCCAAATCTGTCCAAAGTATAAACAGATTTTAGCTGGAGTTCCTCTTTAAGATTTAGTCCACTAGCTCTCAGGAAATGATCTAATGCTGCTAGGAGGGCATACAGAAAGGCCTGACTCAACTTTTATGTTGGCTTTTCAATAGGCTTTCTGTTTATATCTGAAAGTCTTGTTCAACCTGTAGTTTTGATGGTAACACCCCAATAACTTCTGTCACTTTTCCACATTCAGGTTATCGTGTCTCGAGGGGGTCGTTTCCTAGAGGCTCCAGTGTCGGGTAACCAGCAGTTATCCAACGATGGGATGTTGATGATCTTGGCAGCAGGCGATCAAGGTGTATATGAAGACTGCAGCAGCTGCTTCCAGGCCATGGCCAAAACCTCCTTCTTTCTCGGTAAAGTTAAAAAATAGCAATTTTACACGTTAAAGGGTCAAACCACCCAAATGTGAATTGTCAGTATTTCTCTGGGAAGGGTGGAAGGATAGCTATGACAGGAAGAGTGGAATCCCCTGTAATGGCCACAGGAGATGTGTAAGTGTGCGAGCTCCAGTATAGAGACCTCCCCATCATACTGTACTTGTAAATTAGGCACTAAATTCAAGTTCAGTAGGTCAATCAAACTGAGAGAGGGCACAGCTCCAGCAGGGATCCTCTCACCAAAGACAGGGTACCACTTGTAGAGAGGACCACGTTTGAAGATCCACATGTACAAAGTGTAATGTGAGCTGCAAACAAATGGTCTAGGAGTCCACAATCTTTTATTTATTGTGCTGAAAAAGTTCTAGTACATGTATATTAGAATGTAACGTCTGCGTTTTTTTTTATACCCAATGTATTTTATTTTCAAAATGACTACACTGTTTGGATTTATTATTTTATAAATAATTTTAAAGTGGTAGTAAACCTAAAAAAAAGATTTTTTTCCCCTGTAATGTAGAGCCATTTTGTGCTTGTATGCATCGCATACTAGCATAATATTATTTATTTATTACAGGTACTTGTATACCACCGTCAATTTACGCAGCGCTTTACATATATATTGTACATTCACATCAGTTCCTAACCCTCAAGGGGTGTACAATCTAAGGTCCCTAACCCTCAAGGGGTGTACAATCTAAGGTCCCTAACCCTCAAGGGGCGTACAATCTAAGGTCCCTAACCCTCAAGGGGCGTACAATCTAAGGTTCCTAACCCTCAAGGGGCGTACAATCTAAGGTCCCTAACCCTCAAGGGGTGTACAATCTAAGGTCCCTAACCCTCAAGGGGTGTACAATCTAAGGTCCCTAACCCTCAAGGGGTGTACAATCTAAGGTTCCTAACCCTCAAGGGGCGTACAATCTAAGGTTCCTAACCCTCAAGGGGCGTACAATCTAAGGTCCCTAACCCTCAAGGGGCGTACAATCTAAGGTCCCTAACCCTCAAGGGGTGTACAATATAAGGTCCCTAACCCTCAAGGGGTGTACAATCTAAGGCCCCTAACCCTCAAGGGGTGTACAATATAAGGTCCCTAACCCTCAAGGGGTGTACAATCTAAGGCCCCTAACCCTCAAGGGGCGTACAATCTAAGGTCCCTAACCCTCAAGGGGTGTACAATCTAAGGTCCCTAACCCTCAAGGGGTGTACAATCTAAGGTTCCTAACCCTCAAGGGGCGTACAATCTAAGGTTCCTAACCCTCAAGGGGCGTACAATCTAAGGTCCCTAACCCTCAAGGGGCGTACAATCTAAGGTCCCTAACCCTCAAGGGGTGTACAATATAAGGTCCCTAACCCTCAAGGGGTGTACAATCTAAGGCCCCTAACCCTCAAGGGGCGTACAATCTAAGGTTCCTAACCCTCAAGGGGCGTACAATCTAAGGTCCCTAACCCTCAAGGGGCGTACAATCTAAGGTCCCTAACCCTCAAGGGGCGTACAATCTAAGGTCCCTAACCCTCAAGGGGCGTACAATCTAAGGTCCCTAACCCTCAAGGGGCGTACAATCTAAGGTCCCTAACCCTCAAGGGGAGTACAATCTAAGGTCCCTAACTCACATTCATACATACACATACTAGGGACAGTTTAGACAGGAGCCAATTAACCTCCCTGGCGGTATTCCCGAGTGTAGCTCGGGGTAACGTTTCAGCACCACAAGCAGTAACCCCGAGCTACACTCAGGAATACCATGCAGCATTGCTCCGGGATCCCTCGATCACTTACCTTGTCCTGCGCTCCCGCGATGTCCCTCCTGCAGTGTCCCCAGCCATCTCCTCCGGCCAATGCCGGCATCCGTCTTTTGGGTTCCGTTCCCTGCGACGCACGTGGACGTAACCGGTGGAAAATGTAAAAATATTAAAAAGTGACATTCACTAATACACTAAAATAACATAGTATAACATTCCTGTATCAAACCATTTTACATACATTTTGTCCCGAGTCCTTTGTCCTGCGCCCTGCCTGCATTTTTACTGTTCTTTCTGCCTGGAAACTGAGAAACGTCCATGGCGTCCAAAAAGCGTCCCTTTAGGTCAAAAGCGGGTTTAGACCGGCTAGAGAACAGCGATAGTAAATCAGAACCACTTGCAGAATTGAGTGATAATGATTCGTGGGGGAAATTCATCATCAGACACTGAAAACGATTCTGCAACTTTGCTCAGTGATGTGCAAACTTGGCGCTATATTTCAAATTTCAGTGTTTTTGGTTTGATTATATTATTGAATTAAATTTATTATTATTATATTATTATTTTTTATGACTTATTTATTAAATTATAATTTCTGATTTCGTGTTTCAAATTTTATCATACCCGGGATGTTTACTAGACTCTTGTTCGGACAGATTTCAGTGAGTTATTCCTAAGAATTACAGGCCGACAATAAAAAAAGGACGTATTTTCATGCAAAAAAATGTACCGCTTTAAGC
Organism: Staurois parvus; assembly: GCF_062004578.1. Lineage (NCBI taxonomy): Eukaryota > Metazoa > Chordata > Amphibia > Anura > Ranidae > Staurois > Staurois parvus. Next base: position 583,810 of record NW_028318445.1, on the reverse strand, counting down.
ACAGAAATACTGACATAATCAGACCGCTAGGGAGGTTAACCTACCAGCATGTCTTTAGAGTACGGGAGGAAACCAGAGTACCTGGAGGAAACCCACGCAGGAACAGGGAGAACATTCAAACTCCAGGCAGGTGGTGCCATGGAAGACCTCAGTTGAAACAAAGCCCTCTAGCGACGCGCTGTTATTGCTGCAGAGGCTTCCATTTTCACCCGATCTTCCCTTCTGGGTTCCCGGGCTGCGGCCCGCAATGACGTCACTTGCACGCATGCGCGCGGGAGCTACGGCCTCAGCGCAGCGCTCTGAAGGAATGACGTCCGCCGGTGATGATACCGGCAGGTGATGACACTCACAAGTGCTCACTAGAATAGCACCTACATGGTACACAGTTTGGAGATATTCATTTTGCCTACAGATAAACTTACCTGTATTTAAAAGTCTAAAAATAGAATTTATGAACACTTTGATCTATTTTTAAATAGATTTTGTTCTGTTATGTGATCTATAGGTTGTGTTGGTTTGTTGTTGTTGTGTGTTTTTAGTGTTTTTGCCTACACTGTTTTTTTTGTGTTTGTTATCATTTTTAAAGCTGCATATTTATGAATTTAGGCATCTTAATATAAATCAGTGTAGAGTATGTAAAGTATGAACCAATACAGGAGTTTGCACAACCATTTTTATATCCTTTCTATAGCCCTGAGGAGGTGGAAGCTCTTTGAGCCCCAGAATTGGATTATTACCAGTATTTAGTAGACATTGGGCTCCTGGGCCATTTGTTTAGCACTCTTATCAATAAAATCCTGATGGAGGGTCCTCTAAGCCTTTTTCTTACACTACTAGTAAATGTATTTCCATTATTGTGTCCTCGCTTCCTGTTTGTATGGAAGGTATCGGTCAAGAAATGAAGCAATGTCTCTAAAATTCTAAGCCTTCCTTATCTAAAGCTGAAAAAGCTCAGCCATATCCTTTGCTAGTTTTTTGTCTAATGTGTGTATTTTTTTTTTGTTAAGGAACATTTACATTACATTGTCATCGCTTGCATTTTCTTTCAACTTTTAAAGCTGATACTTGCCACTTTAACAACCCTGCAAGAACTATTGCCTTCCTGAATTTATTCTCTTGAGAAGAGGAGATTAAGGGGGGATATGATCTCCATGTATAATACATAAGGGGGATATGATCTCCATGTATAATACATAAGGGGGGATATGATCTCCATGTATAATACATAAGGGGGGGATATGATCTCCATGTATAATACATAAGGGGGGATATGATCTCCATGTATAATACATAAGGGGGATATGATCTCCATGTATAATACATAAGGTGGGATATGATCTCCATGTATAATACATAAGGGGGGATATGATCTCCATGTATAATACATAAGGGGGGATATGATCTCCATGTATAATACATAAGGGGGGATATGATCTCCATGTATAATACATAAGGAGGGATATGATCACCATGTATAATACATAAGGGGGGATATGATCTCCATGTATAATACATAAGGGGGGATATGATCTCCATGTATAATACATAAGGGGGATATGATCACCATGTATAATACATAAGGGGGATATGATCTCCATGTATAATACATAAGGGGGGATATGATCACCATGTATAATACATAAGGGGGATATGATCTCCATGTATAATACATAAGGGGGGATATGATCTCCATGTATAATACATAAGGGGGGATATGATCTCCATGTATAATACATAAGGGGGGATATGATATCCATGTATAATACATAAGGGGGGATATGATCACCATGTATAATACATAAGGGGGATATGATCACCATGTATAATACATAAGGGGGATATGATCACCATGTATAATACATAAGGGGGGATATGATCACCATGTATAATACATAAGGGGGGATATGATCACCATGTATAATACATAAGGGGGGATATGATCACCATGTATAATACATAAGGGGGGATATGATCACCATGTATAATACATAAGGGGGGATATGATCTCCATGTATAATACATAAGGGGGGGGGGATATGATCTCCATGTATAATACATAAGGGGGGGGGATATGATCTCCATGTATAATACATAAGGGGGGGGGATATGATCTCCATGTATAATACATAAGGGGGGGGATATGATCTCCATGTGTAATACATAAGGGGGGGATATGATCACCATGTGTAATACATAAGGGGGGGATATGATCACCATGTGTAATACATAAGGGGGGATATGATCTCCATGTATAATACATAAGGGGGGATATGATCTCCATGTATAATACAGAAGGGGGATATGATCTCCATGTATAAATACATCAGTGGTTCATATAGTGAACTCGGTGTAGAGTTATTCACCCTGAGGTCATCACAGAGGACAAGGGGGCGTTCTTTACATCTGGAGGAAAAGAAATGTAATCTCCAAACACGGAAAGGTTTCTTCACAGTAAGAGCTGTGAAAATGTGGAATAGACTCCCTCAAGAGTTGGTTGTGGCCAGCTCAGTGGATTGCTTTAAAAATGTCCTGGATTCTTTCTTGGATACACAGAATATAACTGGATATAACATTTATAGGTAAAGTTGATCCAGGGAATATCCGATGGCCTCTTGGGGGATCAGGAAGGATTTTTTTTCCCCTGCAGGAGCAAATTTGATCATGCTTTGCTAGGTTTTTTTTGCCTTCCTCTGGATATAGGATTATAGCTTTTTTTTTTTTAATGGTTGAACTGGATGGACTTTTGTCTTTTTTTCAGCCAGACTAACTATGTAACTGTGTCTGTCATAGGAGAAGTAGGTAATGCAGCCAGAATGATGCTGATCCTAAACATGATCCAGGGCAGCTTTATGGCCACGATAGCGGAAGGAATGACATTGGCTCAGGTGACCGGTCAATCTCAACAGACTCTGCTGGACATCCTGAATCAGGGGCAGCTCGCCAACATTTTTCTGGACCAAAAGTGCCAAAGTAAGGATCCCTGCTCTATTCTCCTGTTCTTTGTGTTGGTTTGCTGTTTTGGCCGCGTCCTTTTGGGATTGCGGTCGATACACACATCTGGAAGTTGCTTTTTTTTCAGCTGCTCTTTTGTTGGTCACAGTATATTTAATCTGTGTTTTTGTTTTGTTTTTTTCTTTGCCCCCCCCCCCAGATATCCTACAGGGGAATTTCAAACCAGACTTCTATCTGAAATATATCCAGAAAGACCTGAGGTTAGCCATCGCCCTGGGAGACTCTGTGAACCACCCAACTCCTATGGCTGCTGCAGCCAATGAGGTAGGTTTCCGTACGTTTGCATTTCTTCTATTGTGCCACAAAGTGCCCTTTATTACCTCTCTTCTACAGGAAAGCCCCAGGATGGGAGTACTCTCATGTACTGCGGAGGCCTCTTCTTGACTTGGGGCATAAGCACTACCTGCCTTCTTGCTTGAGGAGATTAAGGGGGGGGATATGATCTCCATGTATAATACATAAGGGGGGATATGATCTCCATGTATAATACATAAGGGGGGATATGATCTCCATGTATAATACATAAGGGGGGATATGATCTCCATGTATAATACATAAGGGGGGATATGATCACCATGTATAATACATAAGGGGGGATATGATCACCATGTATAATACATAAGGGGGGATATGATCACCATGTATAATACATAAGGGGGGGGATATGATCACCATGTATAATACATAAGGGGGGGGATATGATCTCCATGTATAATACATAAGATGGGATATGATCACCATGTATAATACATAAGGGGGATATGATCACCATGTATAATACATAAGGGGGGATATGATCTCCATGTATAATACATAAGGGGGGATATGATCTCCATGTATAATACATAAGGGGGGATATGATCTCCATGTATAATACATAAGGGGGGGATATGATCTCCATGTATAATACATAAGGGGGGATATGATCTCCATGTATAATACATAAGGGGGGGATATGATCTCCATGTATAATACATAAGGGGGGGATATGATCTCCATGTATAATACATAAGGGGGGGATATGATCTCCATGTATAATACATAAGGGGGGGGATATGATCTCCATGTATAATACATAAGGGGGGGGATATGATCTCCATGTATAATACATAAGGGGGGGATATGATCTCCATGTATAATACATAAGGGGGGGGATATGATCTCCATGTATAATACATAAGGGGGGATATGATCTCCATGTATAATACAAAAGGGGGGGGATATGATCTCCATGTATAATACATAAGGGGGGGTATGATCTCCATGTATAATACATAAGGGGGGGTATGATCTCCATGTATAATACAAAAGGGGGGGGATATGATCTCCATGTATAATACAAAAGGGGGGGGGTATGATCTCCATGTATAATACATAAGGGGGGGTATGATCTCCATGTATAATACATAAGGGGGGGATATGATCACCATGTATAATACATAAGGGGGGCATATGATCTCCATGTGTAATACATAAGGGGGGCATATGATCTCCATGTGTAATACATAAGGGGGGGGATATGATCTCCATGTGTAATACATAAGGGGGATATGATCTCCATGTATTATACATAAGGGGGGATATGATCTCCATGTATAATACATAAGGGGGGATATGATCTCCATGTATAATACATAAGGGGGGATATGATCTCCATGTATAATACATAAGGGGGGATATGATCTCCATGTATAATACATAAGGGGGATATGATCTCCCTGTATAATGGGAGTACTCTCATGTACTGCAGAGGCCTCTTCTTGACTTGGGGCATAAGCACTACCTGCCTTCTGTCTCTATTCCAAACGCTATGGCGCCTAATTTGTACAATGGGGCTGCCTCACTGACAAAAGAATATTGGGTGACTATTTATGCGAGGATGGCGAGGAAAAACCATCCAGGAATTTTTTTTGTAAGAATCCAAATCTCCGTATGTGTTTTCTACAAATGGTGCGGCCTTTACCATTCAGGGATAGATGTTTGTGCTGTTAGTCCTATATTCTCTCCTTGTGAAAGCAAACATAATCTCCCAGTGACAGGCTGCGGCATGCCTTTGTCCTGCTTGAGCTCAGAGCTGATAATGATTACTTTGCCAGGGTGACCGGGGGTGGGGGGTGGTAAAATTGTCATACATGACAAACATGGCTTTGTCAACTGCCAAACATGTCATATCTAACTGCTGTGTGCAAAGGTTTTGCACAGAGCATCCCCGTTCCTCCATTTCTCAGGTCCCCCACTGGTGCTCCTGACCCCTCGCTCCTGCCTAGTGCCCCCATAGCAAGCAGCTTGACAGACAAACACTGACACATAGTGGCTGAATACCTTCTAAGAATAGGAACTGAATCCAAATTGAATATTACTATCAATAATCCAGGTATTCATTGTAGACCTTCTAAGCTCTGAGGAAAAAGGGATCACCCTTCGAAACGCGTTAGCTTGACCAAGAGTTTCCCCCTTCCGGATGGAACTCGCACGTGACTTTTAACCCTGTGTTGGCTATGGATATTATATGCCTTTTTTACTGCTGCTCTTGTGAGTATAATTTATTAATAAATACATGAACTGTTTACTGAGGTAATGCGCAAGGTTGGTGCGCTCTTTTCTTGTTGTTCTTTACTACTGCTTGCTATGGTGGCACCCGAGCAGGCTCGCTCCATTCACACATGGAGCGTGACATGGCCCCGCACCCTACCCTCTCCTCATTGGCTCACTGTCTGTGATTGACAGTAGAGGGAGCTACCACTGTCACAGCTAATGAGGAGAAAGAGATCTGGGGGATCCGAGGCTCTCGTGCACATTGCAAATGGAGATTGGGCTCAGGAAAGTATCAGAAAGGTCTGGGGGCGCTGCTGCACACAGGTGATTTATTTATTTATTTATTTTTTTAACCTTTGTGCATAGAATGCATGAAGGTAAAAAACCTTGAGCCTTTCCAAACACTTTATCTTTATTTTATTTAATCATAACAGAATGTTTGGGGGGTTTTTTTTTTTTTTTTTTTTTACGTATTTTCTTTTTTTAGATTCTGGCATCATCACTTAGCTCAGGCAAGAGGCAGGGCAGACTGTATGGGAGCATTATGGTCTGACACTTCTTTCATGGGAAAAATAAAGTGCACTATCCTCATACAGGGCAGATTCAGACGATTTGATTTGCATTGGTGACTTTTTTTTATTTTTCTCAAGTATGTGAGGAACCGAATAGTTGTGAAAAAGGGGGAGGGGGGTAATGTTTTTGTTTGTTTGTTTTTCTTGTTTTTTTTTTTCTTCTTCCCTACTGTTTGCACTATAGTTTGCTACAAATTGATAGTTGTTCTTTAAAATAGAATTTTGCTCATCATTCTCACTCCCTCTCTCCATATTTCAGGTCTACAAACGAGCGAAAGCATTGGACCAATCTGACAACGACATGTCTGCCGTGTACAGGGCCTACATCCACTAGTCTCACCGTTTCATCGTCGAGGATTTAATTATTATTTCAATACCTTTGTTTTAACACACCATCAGTCCATTTCTGTCTCTGACACCTTCCCCAGACATTGTCCTTTGCTCTCTCTCTCTCCACCTTCCAACCACCGGCACCACAGTCCCGTTCTTGTGAATTGTCAAACACGTCTGCTCCTTTCCAGGCTGCACTTGCCAGAGGAGAGGCGGGCGCCGGGTCCTTTCCAGCCTTGCACTAAAGGAAGACAGTTCATAAGAGAGCTTCGGATAGCGATGTGTCCATGCTGAGGACCTTCTGATGTGCAGATTTCCCTGTTGGCCTAAACCTCAGTTGCTTGCCAGCCCTGGCGTTCCTCCGCTTTACTGCTTAAGGACATATGGACGATGACTTGTAGACACCAGCAAGAAGGCGTGTCCTGCAGATGACTACTTTCTCGGAAGATTCTTTGTAGTTGTACAGTGCACAAGATTTTTTTTTTTTTTAATTGCCCTTTGCATCTCCCTCCCCTTTTTTTTTTTTTTTTTTTATTTCCTGTAAGGGGTTTAATGGTTGGGCCTTTTCTCTGGTCACCTGTCTTCACCTTGAAGCTTGAATCAGGCATTCCATAATAGTTACTGAATCATTTGCTTGCACTATGACGTTTAGTGAAATGCCATCTGTTCAATCAGGTTCTCTACCAAACCTTTTCTGCTGGATTCCCGCTGGACCTTTTAAGAGTTGTTTAATGCCCTGAGCTTACCAGTCACGTGATCAGTGCGATTGGCTGTCACAGTGATCACGTGATCTGGAGCGCATCCTAATAGCTCCCAATCAATTGCTGTGTCAGTGCTGGGGACGTGTGATTGGCCACAAATCTGCAACGATGGCTGTATGCATATATCTACATCATTGGGAAAAAGCAGACCACCTTGCTGATACATATGTACATACAGGCAGTGGGTTTAATGTGATTTATTGTAATCAGACAACGTGGAAACTAAACACAAATAGTTCTACGAGACCTCCCCTTACCTTAACCCAGTGTTTCTCAACTCCAGTCCTCCTGGACCCCCAACAGGTCATGTTTTCAGGATTTCCCTCAGATGAAACAGCTGTGGTAATTACTAAGGCAGTGAAACTGATCAAATCACCTGTGCAAAATAATGGAAATCCTGAAAACATGACCTGTTGGGGGTCCATGAGGACTGGAGTTGAGAAACACTGCCTTAACCCCTTCACGCCGGCGTCTCCCGGCCCTTTAAGGGTTCCGGGAGGCGGGGTTTAGGGTCATGTGACGTGCCGTCACGGCGGTCACATGAACGGGAATGGTCCCGATCGATAGAGGAGATCGGGACCCTTCCGTAATTACCGGACCTGTGCGCTGGGAGCGCGCTCTCAGCACATATATCCTTTAATAGAGCGCAAATGTGCGGCCGCTCGGCGTCTACGCCCAGACGCTGGGAGGCCGCACATTTGCGTGCGGCCGGCGTGAAGAGGTTAAATGTAAAGAAAAGCTGATGTCTTATTGGTGGGCCTTCCAGAGCGTACTGTTTATGCAAGTACTGACTTTTTCTAAAGGTTATCACATGGATTTTGACTCCAGCCATCATAGTTTGCAACGCCAAGAGCTCCGTCATCTGTTGAAAGACCTTTTATTGCCTTGCGGCGTATGCTTGTGTTGCAGCTTTCGGAAAATTGGTATTTGCATCATCACTCTTGTCTCCTCCATCCATTGATGAATATTCACCTATCCCAAGCTTTGACATTTCAGATTGAACATATATGTATAAACATGCATGCGTAGAACTGCACCTCAGCACATGGGATGCTCTCTTGTTCTTGGGTTATGTAGGGGGCATCTTTTTTGGCAGCTCAACAGACAAGCATGGCCATTGATAAGTAGCAGACTTCCCTTCCCTGTTTACAGTAATTAAACATTTTTATCAGAAGATCCACTGAAATCCATAATTAACACGCTAGTTTAGGCTTTGTGAGAGATATCAGGATAGCATCTTCAAATGTCCACCTTCGCTTCCCGTTTTTGAGGTGTTACACTTGGCTTTTTTTTTTTTTTTCCTCCAATCCTCGCTAACCCGCCCTCCGAGAGCCCAAAGTCGTTTTCAGTGTTAATGGCAGCTAAACTATCTCCATCTTCTCTTTAAGAAAAGGAGTTAAAAAAAAAAAGATTTTTTTTTTAGATTATTTTCATCTTCGCTGAATTTAACTTTTTAAAAAAAACCTAGGTTTTATTTATTTAATTTTTTTATTAGAATTTTATTGTGCGCTTTTAGTTTTTCGGGCTTTTATTTCTTTTAATGGAAGAAGAATGTGGATTCTGTTTTGTGTTGTTGTGTGTGTTTTTTTTTTTCTTGTTTTGCGATAAGCTAAGGACGACCAGGCTGTGCGTTAGATCTTCGAGGGGGGTTCCATTTTTTCGGGATCTGCTGTTTGGGATGCAGTATGGAAGACATGGCTGTGTTTTCATGTAAATGTGGTGGCCAAGTATATCATCTCAAAATACTGGCGTATATTTGTCAGGTTAGAAATCTTCGGTGAGGTTGACCATACACACTGCACAAAAAAACAAAAAATAAAACTTCCTTTGAAATGAGGATCCAACCAGTTACAAATCTGTGATGTTATGTTTTTATCTTTTTATTCACTTGTGTGAATTTGTGTCTTTTGGCCTTGTCCAACCTTCCTGCCTTGGTTAAGGCTGGGTTCACGTGTGCTGGTGGTGCAACGTTTCAGTCTCGCAGGGCCCCTTCATCAGGCATGTGACACGCCTGATGAAGGGGTCCTGCGAGACTCCGAAACGTTCCCTTGATGTAACTATAGGATCGTTCATTAAAACGTTTGGACCCATGTTGGTGGTCCTCGGTGTGCTGGTGACATTCTCCCTTGCTGATTCTGTTCGGTTCTAGCCGATGATCGCTGCGTCACCCACTTATACACACAGCTATTTTTAACGCAGGAACGTGTGCGTTTGGATGGTACATTTGCATCCCAGGCCTAAGGAATCCCACGCTCAGATAATGCAAGCTTTGCCATTGCTGTCCTGTCTTGGCAGATGTACTTTAAACCGTTTTTTCACTTATATCTCACAAGTATTTATGTAAAGGAATATGTTCAGATTGCTGTAGGCTTTTTATTTAGCCGAGATCTTTCCTTTAATCGTTGGGTTGTAGTTTTGTCTCTGTTGTTTATTTCATTATCATACGTCCTGTGTGCTACGCTGCAGTATAGAGTGAAGCACCCTCTGAATTTTTATATGTCCGTCTTGCTAAAAAGGTTTCTGACACCAAAGTTTGTTAATTCTGCTTTTTGTTTGTCTAATGTAAGTAATATAAGAAGTCTAAATTAAAATACAAATGATGACCAGAAGCAAGGACGGTTACCTGTACCAACTCACTGCTCCCTTCCCTGGTGCAGGTTGAAGACTAGGCATGCCGGTAGAGCGCTAAACCCAAAATTAGGTGGATCTCCAGTCTTGAGGCAGCTGTAAACTGGGGATATCTTTGGGGGTTCCCCAGTTTACAGGGGGGACCCCTGGGGGTTCGTCAGGGCCTTGCAGGAGCTCAACACCCTCCTTCGTCAGGGCCTTTCAGGAGCTCAACACCCTCCTTCCTTAGGGGCTTGGCTGCACAGAGTAAATGGGGATAATACCAGATGGCCAGCTGTATCATAATAGTAGGCAGTCAGGATCTAGCTGATTCAGGCTGATGGTCAAACTGGTGACCTGATGCAAGTAAACGTCACAATTTTTTGTTGTCCGGTATTTTTCTATTCACCATCGGGCATCCAAGCCCTGATGAAGGGAGAGTTTTGAGTCACTGAAATGCTAAACCCAAAATAAGGTGGATCTCCAGTCTTGAGGTAGCCGTAAACTGCGGATATCTTTGGGGGTTCCCAAGTAGCCTAAAAAGGTAGAGAGAATGAGAATGTTACAGATGTAGTGTAGAAGTCCAGTAAATCTTCATTTCACATAACAGTCACAAAATCCAACACGTTTCGGGGCTCAACATTCCATCTTTTATCAGAACTTGAATGCTGATAGTGAATAAGGAGAATACAATGCATTTCAGGAGCTCAACACCCTCCTTCGTCGGGGCCTTTCAGGAGCTCAACACCCTCCTTCGTCGGGGCCTTTCAGGAGCTCAACACCCTCCTTCGTCGGGGCCTTTCAGGAGCTCAACACCCTCCTTCGTCGGGGCCTTTCAGGAGCTCAACACCCTCCTTCGTCGGGGCCTTTCAGGAGCTCAACACCCTCCTTCGTCGGGGCCTTTCAGGAGCTCAACACCCTCCTTCGTCGGGGCCTTTCAGGAGCTCAACACCCTCCTTCGTCGGGGCCTTTCAGGAGCTCAACACCCTCCTTCGTCGGGGCCTTTCAGGAGCTCAACACCCTCCTTCGTTAGGGGCTTGGCTGCACAGAGTAAATAGGGAGAATACCAGATGGCCAACTGTATCATAATAGGCAGTCAGGATCTAGCTGATTCAGGCTGATGGTCAAACTGGTGACCTGATACAAGTAAACGTCACAATTTTTGGTTGTCCGGTATTTTTTCTATTCTCCATCAGGCCTCCAAGCCCTGATGAAGGGGGAGTTTTGAGTCACTGAAATGCTAAACCCAAAATAAGGTGGATCTCCAGTCTTGAGGCAGCCGTAAACTGCGGATATCTTTGGGGGTTCCAGAAGTAGCCTAAAAAGGTCGAGAGAATGAGAATGTTACAGATGTAGTGTAGTAGTGCAGTAAATCTTCATTTCAAATAAGTCACAAATTCCAACACGTTTCGGGGCTGAACATTCCATCTTTCATCAGAACTTGAATGCTGATAGAGAATAAGGAGAATACAATGCATTTCAGGAGCTCAACACCCTCCTTCGTTAGGGGCATTTCAGGAGCTCAACACCCTCCTTCGTTAGGGGCTTGGCTGCACATAGTAAATAGGGAGGATACCAGATGGCCAACTGTATCACAATAATAATATAATAGGCAGTCTGACCAGCAACCTGAATTGGCTGAATCCTAACTGGTGACCTCATGCAAGTAAATGTCACAATTTTTTGTTGTCCAGTATTTTTTCTATTTACTATCGGGCATCCAAGCCCTGATGAAGGGGGAGTTTTGAGTCACTGAAACGTGTTTCTTGTGACTTCCTATCATGCAAAATAAAGGTTCTGCAATTCTCTCTCTCTTCATGCATTTGTGGTGCAGATTGGGAAAGGGTAGGAAGAATGAACGGGTTTCTGCAACGTTTTTTGCCGGTTGGTGCATCCACTATTTTTCTTAGACTACTTTTTCTCACTAATATGCGCTGTTTGCTCTTTCTGTCTTGCCTTTATGTCCTCATGGGGATCTACTGTCAGGGGTGATACCACAGTACTGTAGCGTGGGATGTGTGGCCTGTTGCCATGGGGATATATGTGACCTTTTAGGTCAGGGATGTCAAACTGGCGGCCCTCCAGCTGTTGCCAAACTACAAGTCCCATGAGGCATTGCAAAAGCTGGCAGATACAAGCATGACTCCCAAAGGGAGAGGAATGATGGGACTTGTAGTTTGGCAACAGCTGGAGGGCCGCCAGTTTGACGCCCTTGTTTTAGGTGATCTAGACAGAACTGCGGCAGCAGCAAAACTGCCTACAAGGGAACAGAAGAGGTGCCAAACTGAATCTTCACAACTTTATGTAAAAATAAACAAAACAAAGGCAGGAAGATAAAACTCAATGACATTACTTTTTGTGCTGGATGCAAAATTGAATTGTTAATTAATAGTTGCTGCCCCTTTTGAGTGACCGCTCTCTGATGTGTCATGCAGCTTAGCAGATCCGATTGCATTACGGTCTATCGGCCCAGCGTTTTAGTTTTAGGGCCTATAGGTTAGATTACTTTGGGTGGTACTGCACAACTGAAGACTGTTGGTATTTTGTATTTTGCTACTGAAGATCCAGTTGGTTTATGTGGACAGATTAGGCCGGACACCTATAATATATTCCTTCCATTTTCCAAAAGATGAAAGCGGGTGTGTTGCTAGATTACCTTTTTGTAGCAGAACGCGCTCCGCTTACCATCATTTTCTAGCTTCATATCCGAACAGGCTAATTTAGGCCTTGCGGGTGATCAGATTTTGTTTTGGCCTAACCATTACCTCCCTTTTTTTTTTTTTTCTGCTCTATCTGTGAATAGCGGTATACATGTCACATGCTACACTGTGGAGTTCCTCCCCCTTTCTCCTTATTGGTTATTTACTTGTTGCCTACTCAGTGTGTCTGACCGGGACAAACCCTCTTATTTCTCTGCTTTCCAGCTCATCAGACTCCCCAGTAACAAAGTTTGATTTATTTTTTTTGTTTTTTTGTCTTCTTTATTTTCAAAGGGGGGGGTTGGGAGCATTGTGAAAGGGGCGGGGCTTTTATGTTTTATAATTGAAAGTTTTGTCATTGGAAAATAGTGTGTTATATTGGGGGCGGGAGGGCATGGGTAATAAGTGAGTTTTGTGCAATTAGCAATGCTACTGGCAAATAATAAAAGCCTTGGTAATTTAGCTTTGTGGTGTTTACTTGAATAGTATGCTGGACGTGACCAGTGAGGATGGTAGACTGGTCCTTAAAGTGGTTGTAAACCCTTCTGTCAGGGCTCCGGGTATGACCAGAGGTGTGTGGACTGACACAGGGAAACGCAGGCTTCAGATATGGTATAAACAATATGATTTATTAAGCCTAACAATACAAAACGCAGTGCAAAACTAAACATAAACACAGTGCAAACAAACCAAACCACCTACAGATAACAATACATACAATGCAAGAGTCGTCGGGCAGGCCGGGTCAGTAGCAAACGGGCAAACGGAGTACCAGGAACAGGCAGGGGAGTGGTCGGGGTCACAAGCTGGGTTCAGTAACTCATGGGCAGCGCGGTGCAGAGGGTCAGGCAGAGAATGGTCAGGGTCACAAGCCAGGGATCAAACAGGAGAAGTCAGCAGAGGTCAGGATCAGGCAGGGTCGGCAACAAGTCAGACAGGAACAGGAATACAGGATACAAGATACAGGGGCCCATGGAAAAACACACACCAAGGCCCTGACTGTGAGTCTGGCCATTCCTTAAATACAACCCCTGCAATCAGCTTCAGGTGTTTGGCTGACTGCAGGGGTGAGTCTCTGATTAATGAGAGCACCCGCTGGCCAGCCCTGGTACTGCAGCCCACAAGGCAGGTGAGTCCCACCATTATTGGCTAGTCCATTCCTGACACCTTCCATATACCCAGTGATATGACCGGCCTCAGGTAATACACAGAGATGAAACAAATTTTCCTACCTAAAGTGTACCCTTTATTTTTATTTTTTTTTTTTTTTAAATATGCCATCTCTTCTCCAGCCTTTTAAACACGCAGATCAAAGGCTTTTTTCCCACCTGCAGCAGACTGGGTGGGGATGTTACATCACACACTGCACATCATAGATTAGGGAAGATGAGTGTAATCAGAGACCTGAGTGTAGGGAAAGGACACACCCCCTTCTACACAGCCTCGTAGGAAAACCTGAACAGCTGAGCCTATCTTCCATCTGTCTGCTGGAAGGGGATGGGGCCATCTCCCACAAGTCTGTGGTGGCGGATTACCCGTCAGACATGATTCATGCAGATAGAGGAATGAGACAGCCGACAGAAATCACACTTTACCAGTACACACAAAAGATTAGTGTTACTTTTTCATTTCAGTGGTTTACAACCACTTTAATCACTGCCAACAGCAATTTTACTGCTGGCGGAAGGCTTCCCCAGGTACTGTGACATACCAGGACGTTGCAGTGCTCATGCACTCTGTGTCCGGTGGATACAGCGGATTCGGTGCTTGGTATAGGGTTGCTGTGAGTGGCCCAGATACCACGTGGCCGCTGTGCAATCAGGTCACCTAGGAAAAAGTCATGAATAGAACCCACTAATGTGTGTGTGATCTGTGATTTGGTCACCGGTGATCACATGATAGCTGGGCGAGTCACAGCACCCTGTACCATGTGATAGCTGTGGACCAATCACAGCATCACAATAGTAAACCGTAGTCATGAACAGAATCCACGAATGTGTGTTTTATCTGTGATTTGGTCGCCAGTGATCACGATACCTGGGCGAGTCACAGCACCCTGTACCATGTGATAGCTGTGGACCAATCACAGAATCACAATAGTAAACCGTAGTCGTGACCAAATCACAGATCACACACACATTAGTGGATTCTATTTATGACTATGGTTTACTATTGTGATGCTGTGATTGGTCCAGCGCTATCACAGGGTGCTGTAACTCGCCCAGGTATTGTGATCACTGGTGACCAAATCACAGATCACACACACATTAGTGGATTCTATTCATCAGTGATCACATGATACCTGGGCGAGTCACAGCACCCTGTGCCATGTGATAGCTGTGGACCAATCACAGCATCACAATAGTAAACCGTAGTCATGAATAGAATTCACTAATGTGTGTGTGATCTGTGATTTGGTCACCAGTGATCACATGATACCTGGGCGAGTCACAGCACCCTGTGCCATGTGATAGCTGTGGACCAATCACAGCATCACAATAGTAAACCGTAGTCATGAATAGAATTCACTAATGTGTGTGTGATCTGTGATTTGGTCACCAGTGATCACATGATACCTGGGCGAGTCACAGCACCCTGTGCCATGTGATAGTTGTGGACCAATCACAGCATCACAATAGTAAACCGTAGTCATGAATAGAAGCCCATAATGACTGATTGCTTGGTGATCACTGTAACAACAATCATTTGAACAGTGTGTATAAAAAAAATGGTGACAATATGTAAAGAAAAAAATGTAATAAGGAATTTTTTTTTTATTTTATTTACATGCGGTCACCAAGTTAGTATCCCTGATCAGCAGCTGGCATGCCAGGTGTATGTGAACACCAGCGGCTACTCAGCCTATAAAAAGTAATGACGGGTAGTTGCTATTCGCACGTACCTGCACACCAAGGGGTCACCTGCAGTTAGGGACAAATGTCCTAGCCTGGATACATCTGACATCCATCCCTAATCTCAGGTGACCTCATGGTGTGCAGCTACATGCAAACTGCAGCCATTTCGCTTGCACCTGTCTTTCTAGCTGCAAGAAACCGCTGATTCCTGGAATGTGGCTAAATGATTACATGAAAGAGGCCTAAATGGCTAGCAACTGAAAGCTTCTGTCAGCAACTGTTTGTAAATAAAGTGGTGCGGTATTCCCTTTATCTATAGTGGACCCTTATCCTAGATCTGATATAGAGGATAATAGGGAATGTCACAAATAAAATGGCATGGGGTTCCATTTAACAAAAAAAAAAAACAAAACATACATACAAGTTGAGGTTCTGTTATGGATGCCTGGAGTGACACCACACAAAAATCAAGAAAAACAAAATCCACTCCTTCAGAAAGGGAAGAAGGGGAGTGAAGTCTGCAGCACTCATCCACATGAACTTAATAAATGAGTAAGGGGTACAGTTGTGTTCAAAATAATAGCAATCTATTGAAAAAAGTGAATAAAGCTCAAAATCCTTCTAATAGCTTTTATTTCCATCCACACAAATGCATCGGGAACACGACACATTCTACTCCAAATAAAAACGAAGAAAAATAGATCACATTTGTGTTGTTCCTCTAAAACAAAAATTGAAGAAAAGTGAATATTAGACGGTTCATAAAAATCGCAGTGTTTGTATTCTTCTTTACAAACTCAAACATTCACTATATAAACTGAGAAATGTTTGAAGATTTTGCTTTCCTTTGAATGACTTCATGAATATTTGGTTGTAGTCGCACTGTTTCTGAGAACTGCTGTACATCTGTGTTGCATGGAGTCACCCAACTTCTGGCCCCTGTGATCAGGTATTCCAGCCCAGGATGATTGGACCACATTCCACAGTTCTTCTCTATTTCTTGGTTTTGCCTCAGAAACGGCATTTTTGATGTCACCCCACAAGTTTTCTATTGGAACCATGAAAATCTGCCGGTGCCATTGACCCCACTAACTAGAGATGAGCGAATCGAACCTGGCGAAGTGGAATTCGTTTCGAATATCAGGAAAAATTTGATTCGCATCGAATCCGAATTTTAGCAAACTTCGGGTGCACGAATCGAATTTTTCCCGATCAGCCGGCAAAAGTGTCACTGCAGAGAGCTCCGCTATTTCTGACAGTTCTGACAGTTCATTTACAGCGGTTGAAACATTGTATCTATTTGTTTCCATTTAGGATACAGATGTTTTTATTCGGAAATAAATAGATACAATGTTTCAACCGCTGTAAATGTGAAGGAACTGTCAGAGAACTGTCAGAAATAGCGGAGCTCTCTGCAGATACACTTTTTGCTGTACTAGAATTCTTCTTCTTTTCATTCTTCTTCTTTTCATTCTTCTTCTTCTTCTCATTCTTCTTTTCATTCTTCTTCTTCTTTTCATTCTTATTCTTTTCATTCTTCTTTTCATTCTTCTTCTTCTTCTTTTCATTCTTCTTCTTTTCATTCTTCTTCTTCTTCTTATTTTCATCTTTTCATTCTTCTTCTTTTCATTCTTCTTCTTCTTCTTTTCATCTTTTCATTCTTCTTCTTCTTTTCATTCTTCTTCTTTTCATTCTTCTTTTCATTCTTATTCTTCTTTTCATTCTTCTTCTTTTCATTCTTCTTCTCATTCTTCTTTTCATTCTTCTTTTCATTCTTCTTTTCATTCTTCTCATTCTTCTTTTCATTCTTCTTCTTTTTCTTTTCATTCTTCTTCTTCTTTTCATTCTTCTTTTCATTCTTCTTCTTCTTTTCATTCTTCTTTTCATTCTTCTTCTTCTTCTTTTTCTTTTCATTCTTCTTCTTCTTCTTTTTCTTTTCATTCTTCTTCTTCTTTTCATTCTTTTCATTCTTCTTCTTCTTTTCATTCTTCTTCTTCTTTTCATTCTTCTTCTTCTTTTCATTCTTCTTCTTCTTCTTCTTCTTTTCATTCTTCTTCTTCTTCTTTTCATTCTTCTTTTCATTCTTCTTTTCATTCTTCTTTTCATTCTTCTTTTCATTCTTCTTTTCATTCTTCTTCTTTTCATTCTTCTCATTCTTCTTTTCATTCTTCTTCTTCTTTTCATTCTTCTTCTCATTCTTCTTTTCATTCTTTTCATTCTTCTCATTCTTCTTCTTTTCATTCTTCTTCTTCTTTTCATTCTTCTTCTTCTTCTTCTTCTTTTCATTCTTCTTCTTTTCATTCTTCTTCTTCTTCTTTTCATTCTTCTTCTTCTTCTTTTCATTCTTCTTCTTCTTCTTTTCATTCTTCTTCTTCTTCTTTCCATTCTTCTTCTTCTTCTTCTTTCCATTCTTCTTCTTCTTTTCATTCTTCTTCTTCTTCTTCTTTCCATTCTTCTTCTTCTTCTTCTTTTCATTCTTCTTCTTCTTCTTCTTTTCATTCTTCTTCTTCTTCTTCTTCTTCTTCTTTCCATTCTTCTTCTTCTTTTCATTCTTCTTCTTCTTCTTCTTTTCATTCTTCTTCTTCTTCTTCTTTCCATTCTTCTTCTTCTTCTTCTTTTCATTCTTCTTCTTCTTCTTCTTTTCATTCTTCTTCTTCTTCTTCTTTTCATTCTTCTTCTTCTTCTTCTTTTCATTCTTCTTCTTCTTTTCATTCTTCTTCTTCTTCTTCTTTTCATTCTTCTTCTTCTTCTTCTTCTTCTTCTTTTCATTCTTCTTCTTCTTCTTCTTCTTCTTTTCATTATTCTTCTTCTTCTTCTTTTCATTCTTCTTCTTCTTCTTTTCATTCTTCTTCTTCTCCTTCTTCTTCTCCTTCTTCTTCTTCTCCTTCTTCTTCTTCTCCTTCTTCTTCTTCTCCTTCTTCTTCTTCTCCTTCTTCTTCTTCTTCTTCTTTTCCTTCTTCTTTTCCTCCTTCTTCTTCTTCTTTTCCTTCTTCTTTTCCTTCTTTTCCTTCTTTTCCTTCTTCTTCTTCTTTTCCTTCTTCTTTTCCTTCTTCTTCTTCTTCTTTTCCTTCTTCTTTTCCTTCTTTTCCTTCCTCTTCTTCTTCTTTTCCTTCTTCTTTTCCTTCTTCTTCTTCTTCTTCTTCTCCTTCTTTTCCTTCTTCTTCTTCTTCTTTTCCTTCTTCTTCTTCTTCTTTTCCTTCTTCTTCTTCTTCTTCTTTTCCTTCTTCTTCTTCTTCTTCTTTTCCTTCTTCTTCTTCTTCTTCTTTTCCTTCTTCTTCTTCTTCTTTTCCTTCTTCTTCTTCTTCTTCTTTTCCTTCTTCTTCTTCTTCTTTTCCTTCTTCTTCTTCTTCTTTTCCTTCTTCTTCTTCTTCTTTTCCTTCTTTTCCTTCTTCTTCTTTTCCTTCTTCTTCTTCTTCTTTTCCTTCTTTTCCTTCTTCTTCTTTTCCTTCTTTTCCTTCTTTTCCTTCTTTTCCTTCTTTTCCTTCTTTTCCTTCTTTTCCTTCTTCTTCTTCTTCTTCTTTTCCTTCTTCTTCTTCTTCTTTTCCTTCTTCTTCTTCTTCTTCTTTTCCTTCTTCTTCTTCTTCTTCTTCTTCTTTTCCTTCTTCTTCTTCTTCTTTTCCTTCTTCTTCTTCTTCTTCTTTTCCTTCTTCTTCTTCTTCTTCTTCTTCTTTTCCTTCTTCTTCTTCTTCTTCTTCTTCTTTTCCTTCTTCTTCTTCTTCTTCTTCTTCTTCTTTTCCTTCTTCTTCTTCTTCTTCTTCTTCTTCTTTTCCTTCTTCTTCTTCTTCTTCTTCTTCTTTTCCTTCTTCTTCTTCTTCTTCTTCTTTTCCTTCTTCTTCTTCTTCTTCTTCTTCTTCTTCTTTTCCTTCTTCTTCTTCTTCTTCTTCTTTTCCTTCTTCTTCTTCTTCTTCTTCTTTTCCTTCTTCTTCTTCTTCTTCTTCTTCTTCTTCTTTTCCTTCTTCTTCTTCTTCTTCTTCTTCTTCTTCTTTTCCTTCTTCTTCTTCTTCTTCTTTTCCTTCTTCTTCTTCTTCTTCTTCTTTTCCTTCTTCTTCTTCTTCTTCTTCTTCTTCTTCTTTTCCTTCTTCTTCTTCTTCTTCTTCTTCTTCTTCTTTTCCTTCTTCTTCTTCTTCTTCTTTTCCTTCTTCTTCTTTTCCTTCTTCTTCTTCTTCTTCTTCTTCTTTTCCTTCTTCTTCTTCTTCTTCTTCTTCTTTTCCTTCTTCTTCTTCTTTTCCTTCTTCTTCTTCTTTTCCTTCTTCTTTTCCTTCTTCTTCTTCTTTTCCTTCTTCTTTTCCTTCTTCTTCTTCTTCTTCTTCTTCTTCTTTTCCTTCTTCTTCTTCTTCTTCTTTTCCTTCTTCTTCTTCTTCTTCTTCTTCTTTTCCTCCTTCTTCTTCTTCTTCTTCTTCTTCTTCTTCTTCTTCTTCTTCTTCTTCTTCTTCTTCTTCTTCTTCTTCTTCTTCTTCTTCTTCTTCTTCTTCTTCTTCTTCTTCTTCTTTTCCTTCTTCTTCTTTTCCTTCTTCTTCTTTTCCTTCTTCTTCTTTTCCTTCTTCTTCTTTTCCTTCTTCTTCTTTTCCTTCTTCTTCTTTTCCTTCTTCTTCTTTTCCTTCTTCTTCTTTTCCTTCTTCTTCTTTTCCTTCTTCTTCTTTTCCTTCTTCTTCTTTTCCTTCTTCTTCTTCTTCTTCTTCTTCTTCTTTTCCTCCTTCTTCTTCTTCTTCTTCTTCTTCTTTTCCTCCTTCTTCTTCTTCTTCTTCTTCTTCTTTTCCTCCTTCTTCTTCTTCTTCTTCTTCTTCTTTTCCTCCTTCTTCTTCTTCTTCTTCTTCTTCTTTTCCTCCTTCTTCTTCTTCCTCTTCTTCTTTTCCTCCTTCTTCTTCTTCTTCTTCTTCTTCTTCTTTTCCTCCTTCTTCTTCTTCTTCTTCTTCTTCTTCTTTTCCTCCTTCTTCTTCTTCTTCTTCTTCTTCTTTTCCTCCTTCTTCTTCTTCTTCTTCTTCTTCTTTTCCTCCTTCTTCTTCTTCTTCTTCTTCTTCTTCTTCTTTTCCTCCTTCTTCTTCTTCTTCTTCTTCTTCTTCTTCTTCTTCTTTTCCTCCTTCTTCTTCTTCTTCTTCTTCTTCTTCTTCTTCTTCTTCTTTTCCTCCTTCTTCTTCTTCTTCTTCTTCTTCTTCTTTTCCTCCTTCTTCTTCTTCTTCTTCTTCTTCTTCTTCTTCTTTTCCTCCTTCTTCTTCTTCTTCTTCTTCTTCTTCTTCTTCTTCTTCTTCTTCTTTTCCTCCTTCTTCTTCTTCTTCTTCTTCTTCTTCTTCTTCTTCTTCTTTTCCTCCTTCTTCTTCTTCTTCTTCTTCTTCTTCTTCTTCTTCTTCTTTTCCTCCTTCTTCTTCTTCTTCTTCTTCTTCTTCTTTTCCTCCTTCTTCTTCTTCTTCTTCTTCTTCTTCTTCTTTTCCTCCTTCTTCTTCTTCTTCTTCTTCTTCTTCTTTTCCTCCTTCTTCTTCTTCTTTTCCTCCTTCTTCTTCTTCTTTTCCTCCTTCTTCTTCTTCTTCTTCTTCTTCTTCTTCTTCTTCTTCTTTTCCTCCTTCTTCTTCTTCTTCTTCTTCGTCGTCGTGCCCCGTGACTGCCCAAATGAGTGAAGTGTGCGGTGATTCTAAGATCGACGGCACTCATCTGCATGTCATACTGACTGTCAGTATTATTTCTCTTCCCCAGCAGACTCCAAGGGCATTTAAATTAAAGGTACAGTGTTCTGCACTAATATAAAGGCTCTCTGAAGCCTAGAAACCCTTTTAATAAGTTAAATTCGCGGCGAATAAATTTGCATCGAATCAAATTTCTCCCGCAAATTCGGCGAATCAGCCGAATCGAATTTTTGAATAATTCGCTCATCTCTACCACTAACAGAGCGAAAATCGACCAATTATTCTTAGGTCTGATTCTCAGACGAAAAAGCGGTCTAATTTTGACCCATGTATGGCCGGCCTTCGGTTCCACAGTGCGTATCACAAGTACGCTTTACTGCATATACAGATTGATTTCACTGCTGTGGGTTTAAGAACACTTTAAATATACCCAGCTTCCACGTGTTGTTTAATATGTCCCTGCTGATCCTGCCAGAAATCTTGGAAATGGAGAACTTCAAGGTAAGGGAAGGAGAGCAATCCTGTAGAAGGAGAGCTTCAGGGGTAAAAATGCAGGAAAATGCGCATATGGTACATCCATAAATGCTCCCATTGAAATCTATGGAATCAAAACCACCGTCCGTGCGTGGGGCGATTGCGTATATGTTTGAAGAGAGATAATTAGGCCCCAATCACATCTAGCGTCCCGAGTGCATCATGTGTGCATTTCACATGCGTTTTCATTTTTCACACAGGGCAGCCCATGCCAAAGAAACCCCAGCACCTTTTTCAGCACCAAATGCCCAGAATGCACTGGAAAGTGGTAAATTATTAACTATTTCAGACTGTTTCAGAGAAATACAGAGAGTGGAAGCAGAGACAGCAGTATATGTTGAGATTAGCTTAGGTGTGAGTTGCTCATTAACATTTCTTTTGTTTCCAAGGGTGGGAAAGGTGTCTGATGGAGGGAGTCATTAAGGTCACCTGGCAGGGGGTCTTCATGAGGAATCTGAGGTGTGAATGGTCATTAACATATCATTTGTTTCCAAGGGTGGGAGAGGTCTGAGGTGTGAATGTTCATTAACATATCATTTGTTCCCAAGGGTGGGAGAGGTCTGAGGTGTGAATGTTCATTAACATATCATTTGTTCCCAAGGGTGGGAGAGGTCTGAGGTGTGAATGGTCATTAACATATCATTTGCTTCCAAGGGTGGGAGAGGTCTGAGGTGTGAATGGTCATTAACATATAATTTGCTTCCAAGGGTGGGAGAGGTCTGAGGTGTGAATGGTCATTAACATATTTGTTTCCAATGGTGAGAGAGGTCTGAGGTGTGAATGGTCATTAACATATAATTTGCTTCCAAGGGCGGGAGAGATCTGAGGTGTGAATGATCATTAACATATCATTTGCTTCCAAGGGTGGGAGAGGTCTGAGGTGTAAATTGGTCATTACAAGGTGTGACAAGCTTGGTAGGAACATCCTGTGTTCAGTGTTTTGTCCATCTGAGTACCTTGAAAACGCTTTGCATGCATTTTTCATGATGAAGAAAGGCTCTGGACAGCATCGGGAACTGGAAGAGTTAAAAAAAATTTCAAATGCAAACGCTTATAAACGCAATTTGCTGCGTTTACAAGCGTTTGGCGTTTGAAACACTGATAAAATCGACTCCTGAACGCAAGTTTGTTGCGTTCCAAAAAACAGCTGTAAACTCAAAACTCACCTGTAAAGGACGATGTGTACATGGATACATAGGAGAACATTAGGGGGAGTTCAGGGGTTGCTGAAAAAAAAGCTGAACATCTCCTGAACGTCGGTTTATCAGCTGCAGTGTACATGAGCCCTAATTGCGGCTAAACGGATGTTTTTTAACCTACGTTTTCCGTCATTTTCCATCATTCAGAAACGTCACGTGTACATGGAGCCTAATGCAGGCCATAGACGGGTCGTTTATCGGTCGAATTTTCAATATTCACGCCGTCAGTGGGGCCAGCCTGTTGCCCGTTTTTCTCGGATCTTCTCGTTTATTTTTATCGGTCATGCTGGAAAATCCGCGAAAATTGGTGGCAACAATGGCAACGACCGTTTTTTTTTATCGGTCAGCAATTCGGCAGATAAACGACCCGTCTATGGCCTGCCTTAGAAAGCTTGGGATTGTACACATTGAGTGTAGTCAGGTGTAAGGAAACGAGAAATGAAACCGATATGGGGGGTGCTGTATAGTTCTGTCCCAGGGTGACAACACTGATCCTCCATAGATCCAGTACAGTGAGTGTTGTCACGCTTGGGCAGGAAATGAGTTATTGGCAGGATCAACAGGCGCAAATAATGAAAAAAAAAAGCTGAAAAATGAAAACTAATGCAGCCAACGCTGTAACACATTACATTCTAGTCTTCATTTTGATCATTACGAGGCTGGCATTGCATGTCTGAGCCCATTACTCCTGCCTGGTCAGCCCTGCTGGCTCTTGTAGTTCACCGATCCGGCCATGCGCTGCCCCCACCTGGCCTGGAATGCAGCCGATAACATCGAACGTTACATTGTATCGGGAGGATTGTGAAGGTATTCCAGCCGGCCAATCACAGGGCTCTATGGCTGGGTGGGTGCGGCCAGAGAGCACGCGGCCAATGTCCGCCTGCGGAGTTCCCCAGTCTACGAGGCACAAGCGCGCAATGACAAGAGAACGGGCCAATCATGGAGAGGGGTGGGATTTTATCCGTCCAATAGGAGGAGCAGGGCGGAGCTCCGGCGTGTTGCACAGTGGCTGCATCGTTTGGCTGTGACCTGGTTAGCTGCAGGATGGCGACAGCAGCTGCTGCGGCCAGCAGTGCGGAGAGGGGGGTGCTGGTGAGTCACCGATCGGGGGGAGGGGAGGTCATGTGATGGAGGGATAGATGGGGGGACCCCCTTGTGATGGTGGGGGGTTACCCCATTGTATGTACTGTGATGGTGGGGGGTCACCCCGTTGTATGTACTGTGATGGTGGGGGGGTTACCCCATTGTATGTACTGTGATGGGGGGGTCACCCCGTTGTATGTACTGTGATGGTGGGGGGGGTTACCCCGTTGTATGTACTGTGATGGTGGGGGTTACCCCGTTGTATGTACTGTGATGGTGGGGGTTACCCCGTTGTATGTACTATGATGGTGGGGGGGGGTTACCCCGTTGTATGTACTGTGATGGTGGGGGGGGGGTTACCCCGTTGTATGTACTGTGATGGTGGGGGGGGGTTACCCCGTTGTATGTACTGTGATGGTGGGGGGGGGGGTTACCCCGTTGTATGTACTGTGATGGTGGGGGGGGGTTACCCCGTTGTATGTACTGTGATGGTGGGGGGGGGGGTTACCCAGTTGTATGTACTGTGATGGTGGGGGGGGTTACCCCGTTGTATGTACTGTGATGATGGGGTCGGTCACCCCGTTGTATGTACTGTGATGGGGGGGGTTACCCCGTTGTATGTACTGTGATGATGGTCATACACTTATTGATGATATCTGACATGAAAGGATTGGTCCCCGGATTGTACAATTAGTCATTACATGTGTTTGCTGTGTACAGCTCTGACAATTCTGTTGCTCTTCACACCTCCTGTACATTCAGCTCAGTCCCTGCCTCCCTGTCCTTACAGTCTGAGGTCCCTAGCGCTCCGCCACACATACTGGGGCCGATTTACCTACCAGCATGTCATTGGAGTGTACAGGGAGGAAGCCCACACAGGCACAGGGAGAACATGCAGACTCCAGGCAGGTTGTGTTCTGGTTGAGATTCGAATGGACTGCCCCAGTGCTGCTAGATGGAAGTGCTAACCACTTAGCCACTGTATTGCCCAAATATCTCCGCTTCCTTCCCTTTTTTTTTTTTTTTTTTTTTTTTTTGCAACCGTTGTGATGATTGCCTTCGACCTATTTTGCTGGATCCAAGGTGGAAGCGATTGGGTTGGAACATTCCAGTCATGTTGTTCCTGGACCAAGTCATCTATTCTGAAACCATCACATTCAGTTTTGTTTGCATTCCT
Organism: Staurois parvus; assembly: GCF_062004578.1. Classification (NCBI taxonomy): domain Eukaryota; kingdom Metazoa; phylum Chordata; class Amphibia; order Anura; family Ranidae; genus Staurois; species Staurois parvus. The sequence goes on along the minus strand of NW_028318445.1, from coordinate 558,831 downwards.
ACACTGAAAGTGACCAGAGTTTCCAGGTGAATTTTTTTTTTGTTACCCCAGGTTCACACCTAAGCGTTTTGCAGAAACGCAGTACAGTCCATGTAGCATGATTTCCTATGGGACACGTTCACTCAGCGCCTTTTCACCCGGTGTGTTTTTTTTTTTTTTTTTTTTGGAAAGGGTCAGGGACTTTTTGGAATGTACAAAGTTGCGTTTTTGGTTCGATAGACGTCAATACAAACGCTGCAGAAAAGCATGTAGTGCCTTTTTGCTGTGTTTTCCATTTTAAATCTGCCTAGCAACAAGGAAAAAAAATGGGAAAAAAACAAAAAGCGCAAAATGCAGTGCAGAAATGGCTCAAACGCAACCTGCATAGGTGCGCACCTAGCCTTAGTGCGAATCGCTTTGAACGCCGCCTGTATCGATATGATCATTAGACTGATCAGTTTAGCCAGAGAGGTCAAACCGCATGCAATTCGAGGGTGGAAAATGCTTGGACTGATGAAGGGCGATGCTGATCAGCTGGGTTTTTTTTTTTTTCCGCTTGTATGCAGAGCCTGTACTAAGTTTCTGAGAACCTATTGTAGGTACCAGCTGATTACACCGAGAAATAGTGTTTTTGACTTTTCAAATAACTTTGAAGGTCAAACAATGGGCAGCACAGTGGCTAAATGGTTAGCACTTTCGCCTGGCAGTACTCGGGTCGTTGGTTCGAATCCCAACCACAGCACCACCTGCCTGGAGTTTGCATGTTCTCCCTGTGACTGTGTGGGTTTCCTCCGGGTACTCCGGGTTTCCTCCCACACTCCAAAGACATGCTGGTAGGTGAATTGGATCCTGTCTAAATTGTCCCTAATATGTGTATGAATGTGAGTTAGGGACCTTAGATTGTACGCCCCTTGAGGGTTAGGGACCTTAGATTGTATGCCCCTTGAGGGTTAGGGACCTTAGATTGTATGCCCCTTGAGGGTTAGGGACCTTAGATTGTATGCCCCTTGAGGGTTAGGGACCTTAGATTGTACGCCCCTTGAGGGTTAGGGACCTTAGATTGTACGCCCCTTGAGGGTTAGGGACCTTAGATTGTATGCCCCTTGAGGGTTAGGGACCTTAGATTGTACACCCCTTGAGGGTTAGGGAGCTTAGATTGTACACCCCCTGAGGGTTAGGGAGCTTAGATTGTACACCCCCTGAGGGTTAGGGAGCTTAGATTGTACGCCCCTTGAGGGTTAGGGACCTTAGATTGTACGCCCCTTGAGGGTTAGGGACCTTAGATTGTACGCCCCTTGAGGGTTAGGGACCTTAGATTGTACACCCCCTGAGGGTTAGGGACCTTAGATTGTACACCCCTTGAGGGTTAGGGACCTTAGATTGTACACCCCTTGAGGGTTAGGGACCTTAGATTGTACACCCCTTGAGGGTTAGGGACCTTAGATTGTACACCCCTTGAGGGTTAGGGACCTTAGATTGTACACCCCTTGAGGGTTAGGGACTGATGGGAATTTACAATATATATGTAAAGCGCGGAGTACATTGACAGCACTATATAAGTACCTGAAATAAAATGAGTGGAGTCCATCAGTAATTTTTTTTTTTTTTTGCATCCATTTTGTGTTTTCAATCATGAAATGAAACCTTTATGGTGGGCGTAAGCGATTTTTTTGATTCTTTTAAGTGCCAGGTCATACCGGTGCGATTTACGAATTGAAATCGTACCTGAAATCCCATCTAATGAATGTCAGTGTCTTAACGCGCGATTTCTAAAGTAGTTCTTGCATTATATTTTTTTTTTTTTATTGAATTTTTTTCTTGCAGTTTTGTTGTGAGTTCACATACATAGAATATAATGAAAATTGCAAGAAATAATTTGAAAATCTTCGCAAGCAGAAATGAAGTCTTCAGAAATTGCACCTGTAATTGCGCTGAAATTGCGCACAAATGGCAGCGGTGACTAAAATGATCTCTTCAATCAGTTTGTGTGTGTGTGTGTGTGTGTGTGTGTGTGTGTGTGTGTGTGTGTGTGTGTGTGTGTCCGTGTCCGTGTCCGTGTCCGTGTCCCCGTCCCCGTCCAGCATAGTCTATGCATCCTGGGCTTTTTCCAGTAGATGTAGGACTTGCTAGTTTGTGATGCCATCCACGAAGTTTAGGCAGGTGAAGACCAGCTTTGATGGGTTCCAGTAGATATGTATCTGATCCAACATGGTCATAGCATGAGCACAGTACAGGCTTCTCTTATTACCATGACTGCTTGTGGTCATTGGTGAATGTCAAAACCCACTCCTTTCCATTTATCCTTGCCAGAGTAATATACTGCTTGGCACCACAGCCACCTGACATTTTTTGGATGTCATCCATACAACATGATCTTCTCCCTTTTCCCTTTCTTTGCCTTGCTTCCACAATCTTGCTTGGCTCCTCTCCAGCTGAGGTTTCTTATGATGCTGCCATTTGCCCTTTCCATATTCCTTCAAACAGACATGATTTTGTTTCATAGACTCTGTAGCAACTCTTCTTTGGTGACCATGTCTGTCCGGCTGATCTTCAAGATCCTCTCGTAGCACAGTTCACAACTTGTGATCTTCTTTTCTAGAGTTCGGGGGAAAACGTTTCTGCACCATATCTGATAACATGCCAGACTTTGTAGCATTCTTTTCTCTGGGCTTAGAAGGAGATTGTTCTTCACCAGATTTTTTGCATCTCCATAAATTTTGCTTTGTCTTGGCAACTCCAGCTTTGATGTCAGTATCGTTCCTCAGGTTTTCCTGAATCCATGTTCATCAGCTACTAGTGTCTCCATAAACATTGCCTGGACTTGGCGATTTCTAGCTCGGACGTCAGCATCGTTCCTCAGGTTTTCCTGAGTTTATGTTCATCAGCTTCTAGTGTCTCCATAAATTTTGCTTTGTCTTGGCAACTCCAGCTCTGAAATCAGCATTGTTCCTCAGGGTTTCCTGAATTCATGTTCATCAGATTCTAGTGTCTCCAAAAACTTTGCTTTGTCTTGGCGATTCCAGCACTGATGTCCGTATCGTTCCTCAGGTTTTCCTGAATCCATGTTCTTCAGTTTCTAGTATCTCCATGTTTTGCATGGACTTAGCGATTTCTAGCTCAGATGTCAGCATCGTTCCTCAGGTTTTCCTGAATCCATGTTCATCAGCTACTAGTGTCTCCATAAACTTTGCCTGGACTTGGTGATTCCAGCTCTGATGTCCATATCGGTCCTCAGGTTTTCCTGAATCCATGTTCATCAGCTTCTAGTGTCTGCATAAACTTTGCCTGGACTTGGCGATTCTAGCTCAGACATCAGCATCATTACTCAGGTTTTCCTGAATTCCTGTTCATCAGCTTCTAGTGTTTCCAGAAATTTTGCTTGGACTTGGTAAATCCAGCTCTGACATCAGTTATTCTTTAGGTTTTCATTAATCCATATTCCTTGGTTTTGGAATCCTTGGTTACTTGCACTATTCTTTCATTTTCAAGTACGGTATTTGTTTTAATTTGTGACCTTTTTGTTGATTACAATTTTTTAAAATCTAAAGATTGACTTTCTTGCCGTTACTTGCTTTTTTTTTTTTTTTAAGTAGGCATCAAGTTCTTCCTCGGATTCCGTAAGCAAAACCGTACCACCCAGATTGCTTATTTTCTGTTTTCTTTTGGATTCATACAATGGAAGTCCAACACCCTCACAAATACCTTTTTTGAAACACTTTGTATGAGTCTGGAACAGCATTTCAGCATCTGCTTCTCTTTATCTGCTTTTAGCAGTTGCAGCTGAGGTGGCTGTGGCCTTGCTATTGTGTAATATGGTGATTCCGTAGAAGAGCATAAGCTGTTCTGGAACCAGCAGAATTCTGAAATTCAGGCCGTAGTAATCTGCAGGAATGGTGGTGCGCATTGGCTGTCCAGGTAAGGACCACCATGATGGTTTTACTTTAATATAACTTGCATGAATTAATTTCTGACTGACCACTGTAAATGTACTGTTTTTTTTTTTTTTAAAAAAAACCTCTTATTATAAAACTGAGAAGTCATCAGTGTGCTGCAGGCTGTAGGAGACATTTTCCTCGGTTTCATTTGCCCTGGTAACCAGTGGACGTGCGTTGTTTTTTTTTTTTTGTTTTGTTTTTTATTCGTTTTTCAGATGGAAATTTTAATTTTCAGGAATTCAGATGCATTCCAATTTCCGAATGGACATAGTAACAAATGTCAACAAATCTAAAAAAAAAAAAAAAAAAGTTATAACAAAATTAACAAATGCATTTGGATGACGTCACATGATGGGATAGTAGTTTTGGCCCACAGGGAAATTAATTCCATTTTCGAATTTGATTTGGATGCATGTGACGCCAATCGGCTCATGCCATCTCTCTTGGTGGGTTGGACTAGCGTCCAAAAATATCAAATCCCACTAATTTGAATCCACCCAATTTGATAGTGTAATGAATCTATAGCAATCTTCTTGGAAAACTGCAACATTTTTCAAAACCACCCGAACTAACGAATATACAAAACTAATGCCGACAATATCAATCGAATTCCAAAAACGAATCAGGTCAACAAATATGACGAAACAAAATCCTTCAATGGAAAAAATGCAAACTAAACAAAAGATTTCCGACATGCACATGTCTACTAATCCCCCCAACCCAGACTAAAGTGCATTATATTATTGATCGGTGGATCGTTGATGGTTTCCTGTTTCAAGTTGGACCCAAACACCACAGGTGGCATAGTCTTCTGAGAGCCCTTTTATGTCCAGGCATTTTGGTAATTCTTGGGGCAGAAAAAAGTCTGCAAAGTTCTTGGTTACCATTACAGCACAACCATTGATTCGCAGTGCAGTATTTTGGGGGTGGCTCTAAGTGCTTCAGAAATGAAGCGATGGTGTTTGCACCAGCAATTCCTGATCTGGGACAACGAATCAGAAGTAGGAAGTTCTCCTGGAATTTTGTCCTTTTGGAACCTTGGTGGAGACTGTGGGGTAACCTCAGACTCTATGCACAGACTGAGGATTCAGATCAGTTGGTGTCCACTTCTGACTGAGGCCTTGATGTCGGGGGTACTCTGATCGGAACCCTGACATACGGGGGGGGGCTATGATATGAGGTTAGGTTCTGATGGGGACCCTGGTGTAAGGGTAGATTCTGCTGGATAGATCTTTCTAAATTATACAATGTGGCCCTTGTACTGAAAAGTTTGGAAACCTCTGCCCGATGACAAAGGTAAGCCATCTCTCAAGAAAATATTGCTCCACAATTTTTGGTTAAATAAGTGTTGCAGTTCCTCTAGTATTGGTGTATAGACCAGCCTATCTCAACCAGGGTGCCCAGGCACCCTAGGATGCCTTGAGGTTTCTTCAGGGGGTGCCTTGGCAAAATGTCTAAAAATTGCCCAAAAATTCTATAAAAGCCAGTGGGGGTGGACAGGCCTGCCTTTTTAGTTAATAAATCCCCTCTAATGTTGGGTGTCCTACAAGTGTGGATGTTGCTGCATTCTAAAAACTATTCGAATAGTTTCTCATATTTTAGAATGGGGTGCCCTCTTAAAATTATGGACAGTCTTGAAGCACCCTATTTTAGAATGGGGTGCCTCAAGACTGCCCTTAATTTTTAAAAGGTGCCTTGACTTAAAAAAAAAAAAGGTTGGAAAACACTGGTATAGACTACTGCATTAAAAAATAAATTCATAAGTACTCACATGGTACAAGATGAAAGCCTAATTTCTGTGTCACTGGGGCGGGTAATGTGTTAAGTGCACAACGACCCGGAGTCCCTTCATCTAGGGATATGTTGATTCTTTTCTACTCTTGCGTATCTCCAGCTAACACCTACAGTTGTGGCCAAAATTATTCAACCCCCACTGAAATTGAGTGTTTTGGCCAGTTTGACATTGCTTTTGATCATTCAGTCATCTTGCTTACATTTACATTAAAGAGGCACTTGTAGGTCAGACAAATATAACATAACAGTTATAATGAAATAACCACAAATGTCTTTTCTGTGCTCACAGCATTATCAGTTTTATTCAACCCCCAAGTGACATTCAATCTTAGTACTTAGTACAGCATCCTTTTACAGTTATAACAGCTTTTAAACGTGAAGCATAGCTTGACACAAGTGTCTTGCAGCGATCTACGGGTATCTTCGCCCATTCTTCATGGGCAAAGGCCTCCAGTTCAGTCACATTCTTAGGCTTGCGCACTGCAACTGCTTTCTTTAAGTCCCACCAGAGGTTCTCAATCGGATTTAAGTCTGGTGACTGCGATGGCCACTCCAAAATGTTCCAGCCTTTCCTCTGCAACCATGCTCTAGTGGACTTGGAGGTATGCTTGGGATCATTGTCCTGTTGAAAGGTCCAACGTCTCCCAAGCCTCAGGTGTGTGACGGACTGCATCACGTTTCCATCCAATATCTCCTGGTACTGAAGAGAATTCATGGTACCTTGCACACGCTGAAGCTTCCCTGTACCTGCAGAAGCAAAACAGCCCCAAAGCATGATTGACCCTCCACCATGCTTCACAGTAGGCAAGGTGTTCTTTTCATCATAGGCCTTGTTCTTCCTCCTCCAAACATAGCGTTGATCCATGGGCCCAAACAGTTCTAATTTTGTTTCATCAGTCCACAGAACACTATCCCACAACTTTTGTGGTTTGTCCACATGGCTTTTGGCATACTGCAGTCGACTCTTCTTATTCTTTGGAGACAGCAAGGGGGTACGCCTGGGAGTTCTGGCACGGAGGCCTTCATTACGCAGTGTGCGTCTTATTGTCTGGGCTGAAACTTCTGTACCCACATCTGACAAATCTTTTCTCAGTTCCTCAGCAGTCACACGGGGACTTCTCTCCACTCTACGCTTCAGGTAGCGCACAGCAGTCGAAGTCAGCATCTTCTTTCTGCCACGACCAGGTAGCGTTTCAACAGTGCCCTTTGCCTTGAATTTGCGAATGATGCTTCCTAAGGTGTCTCTTGGTATGTTTAACATCTTTGCAATCTTCTTATAGCCATTGCCCTTCCTGTGAAGAGAAATCACCTCTTCTCTTGTCTTCCTGGACCATTCTCTTGCCTTCACCATGTTTGTAACCACACCAGTAAATGTCTAGAAGGAGCTGAGTATCACAGTCATTTTAAAGCTGCCTAATTGGTGCTTATTATGCTTGATTGCTGCTCGGTGACATCCACAGGTGTTTTCAATACCTGATGGAAAGCACCTGTATGAACCTCTGTTCTTCAGAGTGGTAGTCTTTAAGGGGTTGAATAATTGTGGCAATGAAGAAACCACATAAGAACCATTTACTACTGTATTACATAAACAATTGATGTCATTTTAGTTGCATTTGGGTAGTTACAACGTCCTTGTAGGATTTGATTCTGAATACAATTCCAAATGTACACTATAGTCCCTAAACCCCTTTACAGCATTGGGGGTTGAATAATTTTGGCCACAACTGTAAATAAAAAAAACAAACAAACAAAAAAAAAAACAAAACTTGCATTTCAGTAGCCATAATACTGCTGATTGCTGCACTGGAGTACATTGAGGTTTTGTTTTCGTGGTGATGAGGCTAGGCGGGGATGAAATGTATACCTACAACAGCTGCTAAGAGACCAGAGCTAGCCAGAGTGAACAGGCTGATGGAGGAAAAAAAATGGCTACTGAATTCTACAATACAATAAACAGTGGTGTGTGGGGTTTTTTTTTTGTTTTTTGAGAGAGAGGCTATACCCTACTAAAGGCTTTTCTTAGCTTAAAAGGTTAGTCCACCCAAAATCCATTATTGGTAGATGCAGAATAAGGCTTCATTCATGGTGAGTTGGCCTTGCTATTACATTTCATTGCTTCAGTAAGTCCTGGATTCTTTCTTGGATACACAGAATATAACTAGATACTAACATTTTGTAGGTAAAGTTGACCCAGGGAATATCCGATTACCTCTTATGGCTGAACTGGTTGGCTTTTGTCGCGTGTGCGTGTGTGTGTGTGTCTCTCAGCGTCTCAGCCAGACTAACTATGTTGTACTCAGAAAAGCTTTGCCTACTTAAAGTGTAAGGATACTTAGAGTTGGCTCTGATGAAGGGTTGTTGCCTCAAAACGTGCTAACCAATATATAGTATTTGAGGTTGGTGTTCGAATGACATTCTAATGGACAGTTGAATGTATTTGTTGGTCAGTGAGATGTTCGTTATGGAAATTTATGTGAGAACGGGTTAAGTGGTTAATTTTAACCAATGATTTCTGGTTTTCTCTTTAATATGTGCAGTGACTAATACATTAACCACTTGCAGACCACCGACGTACATTGGTACACTGGATCACGTACCTAGAATATGATCTGGCTCTTCCGGGTAGGGGGCGTGGTGCGCCTGCCGCCCCAGTTGGGCTGCCATTTGCTCCAGCACATGCCAATCGGCAGATCCTGGCCAGTGATTTATGGCCGAGACCTGCTGATTGGCGGAGTGGATGACGGGGGACAGCTCGGTGTTGGTAAAACACAGAGCTCCCTTCATACAGCATGGATGTGCCTTTTTTCTTTCCCTGAAAAATCTTTTTTTCTTTTTTCTCTTTTTTCCTTTTCTTTTTTCCTTTTCTTTTTTCCTTTTCTTTTTTCCTTTTCTTTTTTCCTTTTCTTTTTTCCTTTTCTTTTTTCCTTTTCTTTTTTCCTTTCTTTTCCTTTTTTTTTCCTTTTTTTCTTTTTTCCTTTTCTTTTTTCCTTTCTTTTCCTTTTTTTTTCCTTTTTTTCTTTTTCCTTTTTTTTTCTTTTTCCTTTTCCTTTTTTTCCTTTTTTTTTTCTTTTTCCTTTTCCTTTTTTTTCTTTTTCCTTTTTTTTTCTTTTTCCTTTTCCTTTTTTTCCTTTTTTTTTTCTTTTTCCTTTTCCTTTTTTTTTCTTTTTCCTTTTTTTTTCTTTTTCCTTTTTTTCTTCCTTTGGAAAACCTATGTTGGCACACCTTCAGCATTTCCCAGAGTCTTCTTCTTTGGCATCCTCCGCCACCACAACTTAATGTCCACATCAAATTGTCCGTGCAATTTTACTTTTATGGTGAATTTTATGCCTGACCTATATACTTCAATAGCACCTTTGTTCCAGAACAGGAATGCTTTCAGGGTGTGTCTGGTTTGACTTTAGTATTCAGCAGAGACCAGGGTTCTCCCTGGAGTAAGGACCACGGAATAAAATTGTCCCCTTCTATGGTCCCACCCAGAATACCACCCCTGGTACGTGTAACGCAGCACAAGTGCATAGAACCCTTTTATTTATTTCAAGGGCAGCACAGTGACTAAATGGTTAGCACTTCCACCTGGCAGTACTCGGGTCGTTGGTTCAAATCCCAGTCACGGCACCACCTGCCTGGAGTTTGCATGTTCTCCCTGTGCCTGCATGGGTTTCCTCCGGATACTCCGGTTTCCTCTCGCCATCCAAAGCCATGCTTGTAGGTTAATTGGATCCTGTCTAAATTGTCCCTAGTATGTATGAATGTGAGTTAGGGACATTGGATTATAGGCTCGTTTTGGGTTAGGGACTGATGGGAATGTACAATATATATGTAAAGCGCTGCATAATTGCTGGTTCTATTTAAAGTACCTGTAATATCGAACTTCCATTTATTGAACAATCATCGTTATGGTGACAGTTGTGCACCACCCAGGAACCTGTAAACACAAATGCACTTGGGTGTTGACAACTACAGTTGTGGCTGCTCATATATGAAGCCTCTACACTACACGGCACTCAGTCAGGCACCGCATTGATGGACATTTGCTTTCATTAGTTCAGCCTGTGATCTCTCACAAACCTGTAGTGAATCTAGGCTGAAAAATGTACTTTGAAGAAAAAAAAAGAAAAAACGAATTGACTATAGTTCTACTTTTATTATTTTAAACAGTAAGGGAGAATTATAACCTCTGTCAGATTTTTATTTTGCCATCTGTGTCTCATTGCGGATATTTCCCTTCACTTCATGTCCCATAGCCAAGCAGGACATGGCCAGTAACACACCTCCCTGTATTTGTGTCTACACTGAATGGAAGAGCAACAGAGACACCTGGACAGCAGCATTGTCAGTCTGGGGAGAGGGGAATGTAGGTGTACTAGCAGATTTAGATACACTAACAAATTGAAGCTGAACTCCAGCTAACCCTTTTTAAGAAGTTATATTAAAGTGTTGTGGTTTTTTTTCCCTTTTTCTTTTCTTTTTTTTTTTTGTTTTTTATTCCATTTTGGATAAAGGTTTTTACATACAAGAATAAAAGCTTACTATTGTTAGCACCGAAGTAAGTGGTAAATGCTTTGTCTCTGCCCTCTAACTGCTTCATCTGCAGGACAGCTTGTTCTGTTGAAAAACAGACTTACTGGCCAGATCACCAGCTGAGAATTAAAAACAAAAATAAAAAAAACTACTTTAACTCAAAGTACCTTCTATGGCTCACTGCCTCCTCCAAATCTCAAATTCCATTTATTTATTTTGCTCCTATGATTTAGCTTCCTGTTAGAGGGAGGCTAGCTATGTTAGTGGTCCTGCTACTGTAGGGACATAGCCACCCTCTTGCTTGCTCCCAAAATGGACTATGGACAGAGCAGTACACATGTCAGCAATTAATGTGCCCTGCTTTTTCCAAAAAAATGAAAGTGCGAAGGGGAAAAGGAGAGGTTTAGGAGTTCACAAAGGATGTTAAGGCTCCATGCACATTTAGCGTTTTTTGGTTTTTTTTTTTTTTTTTTCTACGCTCCTAGAAGCATTTTTTTTTCTGCTTCTAGAAACTAAATGGTGTTATCCTATGTGTCCATGCACACTACTGTAGGCTATTGGCTTCTTTTTTTTTTAGATTCCGTGTCTAGGAGCAGGAAAAAAAAAACTGTTCTTGAAGCATTTTTCCAGCAGAAAAAAAAAATGCCAAAAAGCTCCTAACAAGTGGTTTTTTTTTTTTTTTTTTTTTTTTTTTTTTCCCTCTACATGTGCTGTAAAAACTGATAATACAAGCTAATGCTCCTAAAAACTTCTGAATGCTACTAAAGCATTACTAAAAAAATGATTTTACCAGTGTGTTGTGTGTGGGGTTTTTTTTTTTTTTTTTTTGAGCATTCAAAAAAAAATGCCAGTGTGCATGGAGCCTAAACAGAGGCAGTAAAGCTGTTTATAGCAGGACCAAGGCCACCAATTTAATGTTCTCCTTAAACGGTTACATTTTAATAAACCCTAAAATACAGGAGAGATTCACAATTCATTATTATGTTGGCCTTGTGTACAATGGCAGTTTGAGATCAGTGATAATATTGAGAGGACAGTGTAGATTTATGCCATGATAGTGACCCTTTCTTCTGAAAGACAGTTGCTGTAGTCTATGTATATTTTCCTCTCTTAAAAGATAATGGTTGAAGCTGTCCTATCCTAGATTACTGTGGGGAGGGGGAGGGGGAGGAGGTGGTGTGTAGTGTTTTTGTTTGCTTTGTTGCTTTCAAGTTAGGCTCCATGCACACTAGCATTTTTTTTAAGCTCCTAGAAGCTGTTATTAGCCCTTTATTTTATTTTTTTTCTTCTCTTACAAGCTAAATAGTGTTATCATATGTGTCCATGCACTCTGCTTTAGGCTATTGGCATTTTTTGAGCCTTGTCATCTAGGATCAGCAAAAAAAAAATTGTTTGTGGAGCATTTTTCCAACAGACACTAGATGTTCCTAACAGGTGTTTTTATTTTCTAGCTTTTTTTTGTTTTTTTCCTCTACATGTACTGTAAAAACTCTAATAAAACGCAAACACTCCTAAATGGCTACTTAAAAATGCTGTTACCAGTGTTGTGTGCATGGAACTTTAAGTATTACTAAACCTATGACCCTGCATTCACTATATCTGGTCTCCCCGGACCCTGCATTCACTATATCTGATCTCCCCGGACCCTGCATTCACTATATCTGATCTCCCCGGACCCCGCATTCACTATATCTGATCTCCCCGGACCCCGCATTCACTATATCTGATCTCCCCGGACCCCGCATTCACTATATCTGATCTCCCCGGACCCCGCGTTCACTATGTCTGATCTCCCCGGACCCCGCGTTCACTATGTCTGGTCTCCCCGGACCCCGCGTTCACTATGTCTGGTCTCCCCGGACCCCGCGTTCACTATGTCTGGTCTCCCCGGACCCCGCGTTCACTATGTCTGGTCTCCCCGGACCCCGCGTTCACTATGTCTGGTCTCCCCGGACCCCGCGTTCACTATGTCTGGTCTCCCCGGACCCCGCGTTCACTATGTCTGGTCTCCCCGGACCCCGCGTTCACTATGTCTGGTCTCCCCGGACCCCGCGTTCACTATGTCTGGTCTCCCCGGACCCCGCGTTCACTATGTCTGGTCTCCCCGGACCCCGCGTTCACTATGTCTGGTCTCCCCGGACCCCGCGTTCACTATGTCTGGTCTCCCCGGACCCCGCGTTCACTATGTCTGGTCTCCCCGGACCCCGCGTTCACTATGTCTGGTCTCCCCGGACCCCGCGTTCACTATGTCTGGTCTCCCCGGACCCCGCGTTCACTATGTCTGGTCTCCCCGGACCCCGCGTTCACTATGTCTGGTCTCCCCGGACCCCGCGTTCACTATGTCTGGTCTCCCCGGACCCCGCGTTCACTATGTCTGGTCTCCCCGGACCCCGCGTTCACTATGTCTGGTCTCCCCGGACCCCGCGTTCACTATGTCTGGTCTCCCCGGACCCCGCGTTCACTATGTCTGGTCTCCCCGGACCCCGCGTTCACTATGTCTGGTCTCCCCGGACCCCGCGTTCACTATGTCTGGTCTCCCCGGACCCCGCGTTCACTATGTCTGGTCTCCCCGGACCCCGCGTTCACTATGTCTGGTCTCCCCGGACCCCGCGTTCACTATGTCTGGTCTCCCCGGACCCCGCGTTCACTATGTCTGGTCTCCCCGGACCCCGCGTTCACTATGTCTGGTCTCCCCGGACCCCGCGTTCACTATGTCTGGTCTCCCCGGACCCCGCGTTCACTATGTCTGGTCTCCCCGGACCCCGCGTTCACTATGTCTGGTCTCCCCGGACCCCGCGTTCACTATGTCTGGTCTCCCCGGACCCCGCGTTCACTATGTCTGGTCTCCCCGGACCCCGCGTTCACTATGTCTGGTCTCCCCGGACCCCGCGTTCACTATGTCTGGTCTCCCCGGACCCCGCGTTCACTATGTCTGGTCTCCCCGGACCCCGCGTTCACTATGTCTGGTCTCCCCGGACCCCGCGTTCACTATGTCTGGTCTCCCCGGACCCCGCGTTCACTATGTCTGGTCTCCCCGGACCCCGCGTTCACTATGTCTGGTCTCCCCGGACCCCGCGTTCACTATGTCTGGTCTCCCCGGACCCCGCGTTCACTATGTCTGGTCTCCCCGGACCCCGCGTTCACTATGTCTGGTCTCCCCGGACCCCGCGTTCACTATGTCTGGTCTCCCCGGACCCCGCGTTCACTATGTCTGGTCTCCCCGGACCCCGCGTTCACTATGTCTGGTCTCCCCGGACCCCGCGTTCACTATGTCTGGTCTCCCCGGACCCCGCGTTCACTATGTCTGGTCTCCCCGGACCCCGCGTTCACTATGTCTGGTCTCCCCGGACCCCGCGTTCACTATGTCTGGTCTCCCCGGACCCCGCGTTCACTATGTCTGGTCTCCCCGGACCCCGCGTTCACTATGTCTGGTCTCCCCGGACCCCGCGTTCACTATGTCTGGTCTCCCCGGACCCCGCGTTCACTATGTCTGGTCTCCCCGGACCCCGCGTTCACTATGTCTGGTCTCCCCGGACCCCGCGTTCACTATGTCTGGTCTCCCCGGACCCCGCGTTCACTATGTCTGGTCTCCCCGGACCCCGCGTTCACTATGTCTGGTCTCCCCGGACCCCGCGTTCACTATGTCTGGTCTCCCCGGACCCCGCGTTCACTATGTCTGGTCTCCCCGGACCCCGCGTTCACTATGTCTGGTCTCCCCGGACCCCGCGTTCACTATGTCTGGTCTCCCCGGACCCCGCGTTCACTATGTCTGGTCTCCCCGGACCCCGCGTTCACTATGTCTGGTCTCCCCGGACCCCGCGTTCACTATGTCTGGTCTCCCCGGACCCCGCGTTCACTATGTCTGGTCTCCCCGGACCCCGCGTTCACTATGTCTGGTCTCCCCGGACCCCGCGTTCACTATGTCTGGTCTCCCCGGACCCCGCGTTCACTATGTCTGGTCTCCCCGGACCCCGCGTTCACTATGTCTGGTCTCCCCGGACCCCGCGTTCACTATGTCTGGTCTCCCCGGACCCCGCGTTCACTATGTCTGGTCTCCCCGGACCCCGCGTTCACTATGTCTGGTCTCCCCGGACCCCGCGTTCACTATGTCTGGTCTCCCCGGACCCCGCGTTCACTATGTCTGGTCTCCCCGGACCCCGCGTTCACTATGTCTGGTCTCCCCGGACCCCGCGTTCACTATGTCTGGTCTCCCCGGACCCCGCGTTCACTATGTCTGGTCTCCCCCGGACCCCGCGTTCACTATGTCTGGTCTCCCCGGACCCCGCGTTCACTATGTCTGGTCTCCCCGGACCCCGCGTTCACTATGTCTGGTCTCCCCCGGACCCCGCGTTCACTATGTCTGGTCTCCCCCGGACCCCGCGTTCACTATGTCTGGTCTCCCCCGGACCCCGCGTTCACTATGTCTGGTCTCCCCGGACCCCGCGTTCACTATGTCTGGTCTCCCCGGACCCCGCGTTCACTATGTCTGGTCTCCCCGGACCCCGCGTTCACTATGTCTGGTCTCCCCGGACCCCGCGTTCACTATGTCTGGTCTCCCCGGACCCCGCGTTCACTATGTCTGGTCTCCCCGGACCCCGCGTTCACTATGTCTGGTCTCCCCGGACCCCGCGTTCACTATGTCTGGTCTCCCCGGACCCCGCGTTCACTATGTCTGGTCTCCCCGGACCCCGCGTTCACTATGTCTGGTCTCCCCGGACCCCGCGTTCACTATGTCTGGTCTCCCCGGACCCCGCGTTCACTATGTCTGGTCTCCCCGGACCCCGCGTTCACTATGTCTGGTCTCCCCGGACCCCGCGTTCACTATGTCTGGTCTCCCCGGACCCCGCGTTCACTATGTCTGGTCTCCCCGGACCCCGCGTTCACTATGTCTGGTCTCCCCGGACCCCGCGTTCACTATGTCTGGTCTCCCCGGACCCCGCGTTCACTATGTCTGGTCTCCCCGGACCCCGCGTTCACTATGTCTGGTCTCCCCGGACCCCGCGTTCACTATGTCTGGTCTCCCCGGACCCCGCGTTCACTATGTCTGGTCTCCCCGGACCCCGCGTTCACTATGTCTGGTCTCCCCGGACCCCGCGTTCACTATGTCTGGTCTCCCCGGACCCCGCGTTCACTATGTCTGGTCTCCCCGGACCCCGCGTTCACTATGTCTGGTCTCCCCGGACCCCGCGTTCACTATGTCTGGTCTCCCCGGACCCCGCGTTCACTATGTCTGGTCTCCCCGGACCCCGCGTTCACTATGTCTGGTCTCCCCGGACCCCGCGTTCACTATGTCTGGTCTCCCCGGACCCCGCGTTCACTATGTCTGGTCTCCCCGGACCCCGCGTTCACTATGTCTGGTCTCCCCGGACCCCGCGTTCACTATGTCTGGTCTCCCCGGACCCCGCGTTCACTATGTCTGGTCTCCCCGGACCCCGCGTTCACTATGTCTGGTCTCCCCGGACCCCGCGTTCACTATGTCCGCTCTCCCCGGACCGCGCGTTCCCTATGTCCGGTACTATATTCTTCTCCTCCTCCCCTGATTTTCAACCCATGTGGTATTAAAAATAAATATTATAGAAATAAAATAAAGGGGCTTATAAATGAATTCAGTTCTACTGTGGAAGATGGGGCTCCAGTTTATGATACTAGAAGAAAACATTTATATAATGTTTTTGTCACCTTGTACTTGGCAAAAAAAAAAAAACTACTTTTCAGTAATAATCTCTCAACTGCAAAGAAACAGACTTCCTCCCCTTTGTCACGTTGTTCCTATCTTTCTCCTTCAACATGACAAGTTCACTGGAAATACAACTTGTCTGTCTGTAATGTACAAGATTGGTAAAGTGTATATGTGTATGTGTGTATATATATATATATATATATATATATATATATATATATATATATATATATATATATATATATATATATATATATATATATATATATATATATATATATATGAGAGAGAGAGAGATTTTTTTTGGGACTGAGCTACTCCGAATAGGTACATCAGCATTCTCCACAGGGTGTGTCTGTTTGTTTTTTTTATTTTATTTTTTTATATGGCATTTTATTGAACATTTGCCCCTTCATTCATCGATTTTTGTCTTTACAACTAAATGACAGCACATGGTTAATGCATTTCAATTTCAGGCTGTCTTTCCTCTGAAACCATGCTGTGGTTACCATACTTCTGAGCCGTGTGTGTACCTGTACTTCTCTTCCCTATTGGGATCAAATATGTTCCTTCTTTAGTTGGGGATAAACGAAAAAAAAACCTTCACTTTTTGCAGTTTCTAGTGATGTGAAACGTCCATAGGGCTCCTGGTAGCCAGAATGATCTAGGCTACCTAGTTTTAGATCCTACGAGGACACACAAGGTGTGTGTGGTGGTGTTGTGTTTTTGTTTTTTTTTGTGTGGTTTGGTTTTCTGTGTTTTTTTTTTTTTGTTTTTTTTTCTTTTTTTTTTGGGGGGGGGGTTTTTTGGTTTGGGTTTTTGTGGGGGTTTTTTGGTTTGTTTTTTGTGGTTCATGAAGTCAAGAACATGATTTGGCAATACTAAAAGTTGTGCCATTATGATTCATTATTATTACTACTAAGTCCACTTTTCTTCCAAAAATAAAAATACTTAGACTTGGGAAGAAGAGCCCAAAATGCCTGCACCTCTAGTGTTCAGCCATTCGGAGATCTGTTTACTTGTGGCGCGTCCACTCACATGCTGGAAGCAAGCTTCTTTTGAGGGACGATTATTTTGATGCAGTGCCATACAACTTGATGTATGCAATGATCCCACGCCTAAAGGCACCTGGGGTATGATTATTTCCAGAGATGCTCATTTTGACACGTGTATACAGTGGCCCCACTCCTGAAGATCTGCTGATGTATTTTTATTTGCAGAAATGTTTTATAGCACTCTTGTACCTTGGAGAACATGGTTCACATCCGTCTCTAAGCAGATAGAAACTCTATTCACGAGGATAGAGCACTCGTCTACAGTCTTCATGAGCACCAAGGAATCAATTAGCGATACCCTAATCAGAGTCATGCTTCCAATGATTAGAGAACAGCAAAATCCTCTCATTTCCCGACCATTGAGGGACACAAAGTTTTAACATTCAGATTCTACTTTTCACTAACTGGAGGATTAGATGATGGCAAACAAACTCTAGGCCTATCCAATATAATCCTTCTTCTTTTTTTTTTTTTTTTTTTTTTTTTTTTTTTTGTTTCTCCTTCAAGGTATTAGATGAAAACAACTATGCCACACACTGAAGACAGCTAAATGCATAGATGGATGAAAAGCGACTGCAAATTTTGGACCTTGCTGTCCCACTTCTATACTCTTTTATAACCCTTGGTACCATGTAGATAAATACAGATATATATTTATATCATTTTTTTTTTTTATTTTTTTTTTTTTTTTATGCAATATTGCTCTTCGCATTGCAAGTTTTTTGTGTGTAACCTTCTGCCTTGTGATCCACCTCTTCGTACATTGCACAACCATTTTGTAGGTGGTAAAACCACCATAAAACCCATTGAGACAGAAAAGCTGCTCCAGCCTGTCTCCTCGCAGTCCACTCTTCACTGACACGTTTTGCCCTGCCCACAGGGTTTTCTTTATGTGTGTTTTTTGTGGGTTTTTTTTTTTTTGTGTTTTTTCCTTCAGCCAAGGCTCTTCACTATATTGCTGCTGGAGCTTCATCTCTTTCTTGCAGATTTCCAGCATGGATGTCCTCAGTTTGGCTTTTGGAGCATCGTATCCATACCCAGTTGGCGTGGATGTTGCAGGGATAGGCTGCAAGTGACCCTTTGGGCTCTGCATAGGGCATGGATTCTGGTAAAATTTGGCTGCAGAGCGATTTCCTTCTCCAAAAACATTGCCATTCCCTCAGCATTTGCCTTGTCTCTAAAGATTTGCTTGGTACATAGACTAGTTGGGCTGAGCATTGGGAGTTGCCTTAATTATTTAGGTCACTGGGCCCCTTAAATCTCCATTCTTGTCTATTGTGCCATGTAGGTGGTTAGTACTGTGGGCTAACGTCTGCCTGGTAGAGATGTGCACGTTCTTCCCACCATACAGCCTTCAGGAAGCATTTCCCATTGCAGTTACACAGAGCCACATGGAGCTTCGGTCTTTGATCATTCCTGCTGCCTGCCTACAGTGGCTTTGGTCACCTCTGGTCATTTGGCCCTCACCTGCTACCAACTGTCTGGTTTTCATGAGTTCCTGAGGCCTTTTCCTTTAATGTGTTGGCATGTGGCTGTAATATGTCTGATTCTATACATAAGGGGGGGGGGTGCAGTCCAGGCTGTACTGGGTGCCCCAAGATTACATTCTACTAATGGTTCTAGGGCTGCCTGCAGTGTGCCTACTGGCATTGTTGACATTTATAGCTTGGAATTCTGTTACCCTCTGTTTTTAGAGTGTGTTCCATCTTTGGAATCCTCCTTGGCTCTGTTGGGTGTGTCCTTTCCTTTATCAGTCGAAGTTTTTACTGCAGTCATGCAAGATTTTATGATCCAAATTTCCCAGTTATTTCCTTACTTTGATTGCAAAAGCCACAAGCATGCTCTTGCACCCTCTCCTGAAGATTCCAGATCACATTGGCCCACAACCCTTAGGGGCTTCCAAGTCATCGGCTCCCAAAGATGGTCTGATTCTGTGTCGCTCCAGTCCTTTACCGTTGAGCTCACCTCTGAAGAGTTGCACTCTACTACTTTTACGCCTAAATTAAAGATCACTCTTTCTGCAGTGTGCACCACTCTAAAACTAGAAGATCAGCTTGTTGCCTTGACCAGTGTTTATACAGTCCTCACTCCTGAGGCCACAAAGACTTTCCCTTTGCACCTTCTTTTGCAACAATTACTCTGGAGATTGGAAGCATTCTGATAAACGGTTTGCGACCCATAAACTCTTATTACTTCCTGTGTCCCTCCAATGGACTCGAAGAATTGGATTTCATGGTTAGTACAAAATCCTGTTATCTTTCAGATGAGAGGAGGCAAGGAGGAGGACATAGTCCATCGGGTCAGAGTTCAGACAAGTCAGAAGAGATTTGTTTAAGATTTCTAGCAGATACCAGCCTGTTCAATCTTGGTGTGTATTTGACTTTTGGTTATTTAAACTCCCCCAGTGCAAGGTCACCTCTGTAAAGTAGACCTGGCATTTGGATAGGTCTTTGGAACCTGAAGATGGGAGTGGCGCCATGCTTTCATTTTAAAGCTATCCAAAACCACTACATTCTTTAGACATTACAAATGTAAAATGTATCTAAAGCCAAAACTTGTATTTGAATAAATTATGGAAGTGTTAGAATCTCTGTCTGGTATTTTTATTGATGTCTGTTTCCACTGGGGAGAAACCTAGCAGAGGAGCTAATCTTGCAAGGTGTCAAGGTCTCTGTTCCAATTAGGGAAAATTCTTATTGCTTTCTGTCATGTAGACTCAGGGGTAATCTCCCCAGTGGGACACAACAATTACCACCTGATGGAAGATTTAAGGCTACATGTACAGTGGAACGTTTACTCTGCCAGCAGAAAAACGCTGAACGTGGCAAAAACGCGTGTAAACTCGGTACCGTGTTTAGCTGCGTTTTAATGCTTGGGTGTTTATTCATTTCATTGGCCAGAGTATTTGCCATTGCAATGAATAAATGCTCAAGCACTAAACTTAGTTAGCGCTTTGAAACATTTAAATGCGTTTATTGGCCAAAATGTTCCTCTCCTGTACACATGGAAACTAGAAGCTCTGTGAAACTAGTTGGCTGGACCTGGCCCCCATGTCAGACCTCCTTGTGTGTGATTCTACTACACCAATTAAAGGATGGAAATAGGCCATCATCTAATACTATTTTAGGCAGCAAAGTGGCTAAATGGTTAGCACTTCCACCTGGCAGCACTAGGGTTGTTGGTTCAAATCCCAGCCATGGCACCACCTGCCTGGAGTTTGCATGTTCTCCCTGTGCCTGTGTGGGTTTCCTCCCACACTCTAAAGACATGCTGGTAGGTTAATTTATGGGGTCGGGGGAGGAGGCCTGGCTCACAGTCTCCGCTCTAATTCATCCCAAAGGTGTTCTGTTGGGTTGAGGTCAGGACTCTGTGCAGGCCAGTCAAGTTCCTCCACCCCAAACTTGCTTATCAATGTCTTTATGGACCTTGCTTTGTGCACTGGTGCGCAGTCATGTTGGAACAGGAAGGGGCCATCCCCAAACTCTTCCCACAAAGTTGGGAGCATGAAATCGTCCCAAATGTCTTGGTATGCTGATGCCTTAAGAGTTCCCTTCACTGGAACTAGGGGGCCAAGCCCAACCCCTGAAAAACAACCCCACATCATAATTCCCCCTCCACCAAACTTTACACTTTGCACAATGCAGTCAAGCAAGCATTGTTCTCCTGGCTACAGCCAAACTCTTACACGTCAATCGGACTGCCAGACAGAAGCGTGATTGGTCACTTCAGAGAACACGTCTTCACTGCTCTAGAGTCCAGTGGTGGCGTGCTTTACACCACGGCATCCAACGCTTTGCATTGCACTTGGTGATGTAAGGCTTGGATGCAGATGCTCGGCCATAGAAACCCATTCCATGAAGCTCTCTACGCACTGTTGTTGGGCTCATCTGAAGGCCACACCAAGTTTGGAGGTCTTTAGCTATTGACTCTGCAGACAGTTGGCGACTTCTGTGCACTTCAGCATGCACTGACCCCGCTCTGTCATGTGACATGGCCTACCACTTGTTGGCTGAGTTGCTGTTGTTCCCAGTTGCTTCCACTTTGTTATAATCCCACTAACAGTGGAACGTGGAATATTTAGTAGCCAGGAAATGGACTTATTGCACAGGTGACAACGTATCACAGGACCACGCTTGGAGTCACTGAGCTCCTGAGAGCGACCCATACTTTCACCAATGTTTGTAGAAGCAGTCTGCATGCCTAGGGGCTTGATTGTATACACCTGTGTCCATGGAGGGGATTGGAACACCTGAATCACATGATTCGTGCTATAGGCAACTTATTTATTTTTAATTCTTTTGGATAGAGCAAATGAGGGTTATAACCCCTGTCAATTTTTTATTTATTTATTTTTTTGCCATCTGGGTCCCATTGGGGAGATTTCCCTTCACTTCCTATCTAATAGCCAAAACAGGAAATGAGAAATCCCCACAAATGAAGGAAATCCCTTTGGGACCCCCAGGTCACCATAACTAGTGTCCTCATTGGAAGATTTCCCCTGTCAATTTTTTTCTGGGAACAACCCAAAAAATGTGGGGCTTTTCTATTTTTACTTTACTGATAGTTGTAAACTGGACAAACGGAGAGGATGAATCTCCTTAATGGGGACACAGACAGCAGTAAACACTGACAAGTGTCCTAATCCCTCTCCACTCCATCCAACACTAAAAAAAAAAGTTTTTGTTATACTTTAATCTCTTCACGCCGGCCGAACGCAAATGTGCGGCCTCCCGGCGTCTGGGCCTAGATGCCGAGCAGCCCGACATTTGCGTTCTATTAAAAAAGAACTTATGCGCTGAGAGCGTGCGCCCTGCGCGCTCCCAGCACACATGTCCTGTACTCACAGAAAGGTCCCGATCTCCTCTTTCGATTGGGACCTTTCCCGATCGTGTCACGGCGGTCACATGACCCTAAACCCAGCCCCGCCTCCCGGCTTCTGAAACCCTTAAAGGGCCGGGAGGTGCCGGCATGAAGGGGTTAAAATGGTAGTAAATACTGCTTGGCAACTTGTACCTCCAATAAAGCTCACCTGTAGGTACAAGGAAGATCTAAACGTTCACTGTTCTGCAGTCGGTGACATCACTGGCGCTTTGCACTCTTTAGAGACGGTGGAAAAAAAAAAAGATAACTGTGAAGAAATCCCTTTTTAATAGCTTTGTTGAAGTGAAAAGTATACTTTCGGGGACCCAGAGGCTTGGATCATATCCGATTACAGTCAGGCAACGCGGTCCTGCTGCTGCTCAGTACACATGTGCTTTCTTAGCTTAGCTGTGACCAGGCCTCTTTTAGGGCAGTAAAAATGTGGTGGAGCCATGTTTTTACTGCTCCCCCTTTAGTCTGCACAGTCATTGGACAGTGTTGTACACCTACTGCAGTACTTTGCGCCATGGCCTGTCGCATTCTGCAGGCCCTATTGCTCTCTGAACGCAACCCATTCAAGTGAATGGGGCCACGCTGCAGCCGTGTGCAATGCCAATGGTTGTGGTGCAGCATTTGAAGTGAGGCAACCACGGCAATCGTTGTCACATATGAAACAAGGCATTAAGGAGTTAAATAACAGTGCCTGGAGCAGACGCTGGAAACTCAACCGTAAATAATGGCGTGAGGTGGGACTGTCGGCCTGTCCAAAGGCTGAGGGGTTGTCAATATTTAACAGTCTGTGTGATGAGCTTTGAATTACACATTTTTTAACCTTTTTTTTTCTTTCTATTTTCCCTCCACCGTGGCCTAGAAAGAACCACAGCAGATGACAGCAATAATACATTTGCATCAACACCAGACAAACGGGCCTAATCCATAGCAAATGTAAACACACAGGCCTGTCACTGCCATGCTGAACTCCCAAACATCGAATACTATACAAGAAGAGCGGGGGACGTGTACCTGATCCTGGGGCACACATTTTTTTTTCCTCTTTTTGTTTCTAATATACAATGTGAATCGGGACCACTGAAACCATTTTGTCTCTCCTCTCCACAGAATTTATATAGCAACTCTGATAGTAAGCAGCCATTTTGAAATGTACAGTGAAGTGCAAACCTGCTCTGAAACATTCATTTAGTCTCTTCTCCAAATCTATAACCTGAATTTAATCTGAGGCATCCATTTTCGTCCCTTACTTTTCCTACCTATAAAAGGTACACAGTCTGAGTCGGTCATTTTATCCCCTTTTCCTTCCTATAAAGGGAATCTAAACTGAGGGGGCTTTTTTTTTTTTTTTTTTGTATGACCCCCCCCCCTCAGATTAGTGCATTTTTGTTGTGCATTTGCCCTCGCGCTGCAAAGCACAACAATGGAACTGACATTGCCTGTTTTACATCAATACAGCATGGTACAGTGCAATCGTTTTGTTTTGTTTTTTTCCTCCAAAGGTGCATGTGCTACTTTTTTGGATAAATGGACTTCAATGGCAACATATAAAAAGAGCATCTGCCTTTTTTTTTTTTTTTTTTTTTTTTTTTGAGGGGCACAGTTTTTGTGCTTTTTAACCTCTCTAGCGGTCTGATTATGTCCATATTTCTGTGCTCAAAGCGGTAAATTTTTTTTTTTGCATGGAAATATGTAGTTTTTTTTTATTGTAGGCCGAACAAGAGTCTAGTAAACATCCCAGGTATGTTAAAATTTGAAACCCGAAATCATAAATTATAATTTAAATCATAAAAAATAATATAATTTTAATTCCATAATATAATCAAACCAACACTGAAATTTGAAATCAAGCGCTAAGTTCGCACATCGCTGAGCTCAGTCGCAGAATCGTTTTCAGTGTCTGATGAGGAATTTCCCCCACGATTCATTATCACTCAATTCTGCAAGTGGTTCTGATTTACTATCACTGTTCTCTAGCCGGCCTAAAACCGCTTTTGACCTAAAGGGACGCTTTTTGGACACCATGGACGTTTCTCAGTTTCCAGGCAGAAAGAACAGTAAAAATGCAGGCAGGGCGCCGGACAAAGCACTCGGGACAAAATTAAATCGTTTGATACAAGGAATGTTATACGATGTGATTTTAGTGAATTCAGTGAATGTCACTTTCTGCATTTTTCAAATTTCCCGCCAGTTCTGTCCCCCGTACGTTCCGACGTCGCAGAGAACGGAACCCAGATGACAGATGCCGGCATCGGCCGGAGGACATTACAGGGGACACTGCAGGAGGGACATCGCGGGAGCGCAGGACAAGGTAAGAGAAGAACAAAGCCCAGAGCAGCGCCACATGGTATTCCCGAGTGTAGCTCAGGGTTACCGCTTGTGGTGCTGAAACTTTACCCCGAGCTACACTCGGGAATACCGCCAGGGGGGTTAAAGGGATGGTTCATCTTTACCCAAAACCTGCCTATGCAGATACGGGGTGTCTGTAGATACCCACAAACTGTGCAGCTCTGACTAAAGTTGAATAATTCCCTTGCTATAGGTGTAGGCCATTTTACATACCTCCTGAAGCCTGACTGGAATACTCCCCAGGGCGTTTATAGGTGAGGCCTACTCATTACTGCTCACCTCCACCATCACAGGAGCGAGCTCTCAGAGCTACTGCATCAGGAGAGAGCGAGCATGTGAGGGGCTTTGATTCAGAGAAAGAGCTCACTCCTGTAACTAGTAATGGCGGCGATCTGCGACTTGTAGCGAAACTGCGGCGGGCATTCTGACACTGGTGGGGAATTGACTTGGTGTCACTGACATCCCCAGTGACACCAATACAGTGATCAGTGCTAATAAAAAGCACTGACGCTGTACTAATGATACTGGGCAGAAAGGGGTTAACGTGGGCCGATCAAAGGGTTAACTGTGTGTTTCACTATGGGGGCTGTGTGTGTATTTTCACTGTAAGCACACTGCTATGCAGAGCCATACAAAGCAGTGTACAGGAGCTGACAGGAGACATTTGTATTGTTTACATACAGGTCGCGCTCACCAGGTGCCAGCGAGTAATCGCCATCAGGGCCCGGTGATTGACAGCCGAGGCTGCGATTCACGCAGCGCTTTACATGTGTGTGCGTGTTACATTCTCATCAGTCCCTAACCCTCAAGGGGTGTACAATCTAAGGTCCCCAACTCACATTCATACATACACATGCTAGGGACAATTTAGACAGGAGTCTATTGACCTCTCAGTAATGTTCGGTCAAACTGCACTATTGTCCCTTTTTTTAGGTGGACCATGTCAAGTTCCTGGGTACAAGCGATGTTGTTCTCCACAGCTTGATAAGCACCTTCTCCTTTCACTCCACTCTGTAACGTGCAAACAAAAACGCTAAGATCCTGCTTATCCTTTTGTACACTTATTCATTTGAAGAAAAAAATACATTTTATAGTTCCATTAAAAGGGTGCTGAATCACACCCGCTTTATACCAGCTTATTTTCTCAGATCTGGCAATCTTGTGTGCATTAACGCTTCAAACCGCTAAAGGTTACCACACTACGCCTTTGAACTATACGTTACCCAGGGTCCCGCTCCTACGCGTTTCGTCACTGCGCATGTGACTTCCTCAGGGATCAGTATGGAAAGTCCTTAGCAGTATTATGTATACTCACAGAAGTATTACACCACACTTTATTTTGTGTGTGTGTTTGTTTTTTTTTGTTTTTTTATATATAATTTTTGTTTTAACTTTACCGTTTGACTATTTTGATACACACATTGAAAAGGCCTACTGTAGCGGTTCGCAAGCTTTATTTAATTTTATTTCAGCTTCCCTTCATAAACATGCTGGTGCCAGGGACCCTAAGATCAGCGAAGAACTGGCCCGGGTGAGGACAGCGCTGGATCCCTGGACAGGTAAGTGTCCTTTTCTTAAAAGTCAGTGGCTACAGGATTTGTAGCTGCTGACTTTTAATTGTTTGTTTGGGGGGAGACTGAGGATCCTCTTTAAGATCCAAAGGACGACTACGCTTGGCAGAGAAGATGACCGATCAGCTCTAGTTTACTGCTTCAATACCAAAGTGAGCTGGATTCTTGGCCAATGATTAAACCAGTTTTGTTGAAGTGGTAAAGTTCAACTAAGTTTTCAATAAAAACCTGACTAAATGGTAAATGAATTCAACATTCTTTAAAGTGGAACTTCACTCTCTCAATCAACAGTGACTATTTTTAATCCTCATGCTGCTAGCATTAGTAAATAGAAAGGAACACATATATTTACTTTTTAAACTATATATATATATTTTTTTTAATTTAATGTTTTTCAGTTACTTCCTGGTTTCTGGCCTAGGCAAATGATGTCATGCATCCCAGGAGCCTTCTGGAAGGGAGGAGGGGTTCTCTCAGCTAAGCACACCCTCCTGTCTGCCTAAGAGCAGATGGATTTCAGGAAGTCCATGCCACTTGATTGATCTGCCCTTACTCAAGATGTCTATGGCCGGAAATGCTAGAGGGGTGTTTTTCAAAGTGATTTCTCAGCAAAATAAAGCATGGAGACGTAAATGGATGGGGGTTTGCGTTGAATACTAAAAATGAATGTATGTGGTGCTCAGATGCAGTGTAGTTCCGCTTTTTTAATTTTCCGTCTGTTCTATACTACCATGTTTGCTCTTGGCAGATGCATAGTATCATGCTGGCAAAGTGTGTGTTTTTGGGGGGGGGGGGTTTCTTCTAAAGCGGACCTAGCATTTAAAAGTCACATGGAGCAGCATTGCATGTGTCGCTACTGCCAAAATCGATCTAGTTTTGTGATTTTGTAAATGTAACCTTTTTGCCAGGAAGAACACTTCTGCTTACAAAGCACATGATTTTGGTTAGCGGGAATTTTATTTCATTAGCGGTAGCATGAATATTTCATTGGAAGCTGTCCTTCTCACCAAACTCGTGACTGAAGGACTAGCCAATCTAAAACCGCGATGTCACGTGCATAACAATGCCACGCCCAGCTGCACTCTGCACAACAATTTTCCAGCTCACTGGACCACAATCGATGTACCGGCAGCCTGGGAGCGATTGTTAATGGGTCGGGTTAATTACGCAATTAACCCTTCAGACTGCCACCACCTCCTTTTTGTACAGAGAAAGAGGAAACTCGGCAATAACACTATGATGGTTGAAATAATCGTCTGTATACCACTGTCACTGCAGACAGGTTATACAAAGGGGTAAACACACAGTAGCACTCTTCAGCAGCAGGAATTCGTAATTTGCATTAAAGAGCTTTAGAAACAGTTCAACACTTTCAGAAAGTAAGATTTATTACTAAAAGGCCAAAAGGGTGCAATAAAAATATTTACAGAAAAAGATGTGGTGTGTGTGTGTCTATAGATAGATAGATAGATAGATAGATAGATAGATAGATATAGATATATATATAGATAGAGAGCGAGAGAGAACACAGCAAAAGGATAACAGAAAGTAGTTTAGAAGGTTAAAGCACTTGCCAGTCAGCCTTGGTTTAAGCAGCTTCAAGTTTCATAAGTCAAAAGGATTTCTTGTCTCTGTCAGTTTCGATGTTAAAAACAGGAGACTCTTCTTTTCTCTCACACACACTCCAAGCATAACAGCCCTTTTTCTAGGATCTCAGCGGGGTGTCTCCTTACAACAATGGTCTCCTTTTGGGGAGAGAGGTATAGGGGGAGACCTAAGCTAGAACAAAAATCCCTCGTAGCTTATTTTAGGATTCATAACTTATTCTAGGGGCATTTGCCGGCCTGGTCACTAGTATATTAATACTCGCCCACATCTGCGGAATGGTCAGAGATGAAACCTGTTATATACACTTGAATGGTTCAGGAAATATACTTTCCTGCCCTCCTATATATTCCAGCTAGGGAATATAATATATCAAACAGTTTGTATTAACTTATCCAATCTGACGATATGCCTGGTTTTTATGTAAGTCTCTCATATTCCAAGATATGAAATCATATGGTGAAAATGGATTTTGAATGTGGTGTCTAGTTTATTACTTCTCTGGAATGTCTTTGAACTCGGTGAAGGGCTTGGTTTACGATGTCCCAAATTGCACAGCCAACAGACAGCTAGGCCCCAGTTCCATTGGGGGTTTTATAGCTCAGAGCTCCCTGCTGTGCTTTGGCTGCCTGTGACCTCTGTCATCACTCAGGCCACATCACCCCACAGTGAGGGAGGGGGATGAGCAAAGAGGGGGAGAGAGATCTACAAGATGGAGGGTTGGAGCAAAATGGTTGAACCGCGTTCATCTCTGTGGGTACGATTGCTACACTCATGGTGAGATTATTGACTTTGAGCCTGTCCCTCCCCCCTCCCCTCCATTGGTCTCTGTCCCTCTCTCTGTTAATGAGGCTGGCTGACTGACTTTAGGCCTGTCCTCCTCGGTTGTGTCTCTGTTCCCCCAAGTCGGGCCCTCTTCCGCTGGATGATGAGACCTCTTTTAAAGGATTAGTTCATCTTTACCAAAAACTGCCTATGCAGATAAGGGACACCTGTAGATCAAAAAAACAAATTGTGCAGATTTAAATAATTTTGGTCAAAGCTACACAGTTTGTTTTTCCTCTGCAGGCGTCCATCATCTGCATAGTCAGCTTTTTTGGTAAAGGTGAACTAATCCTTTAAGCCTAACCCTATCAGTTATGCTTCTGTCCTCAGTCAGCCTCTACCTCTCTCAATGATAGGACCCCGCATTCACTATATCCTGGTCTCCCCGGACCCTGCATTCACTATATCCTGGTCTCCCCGGACCCTGCATTCACTATATCCTGGTCTCCCCGGACCCCGCATTCACTAGATCCTGGTATCCCACAGTACAAACATGGAAGTGCAATTATTGTAGTAACTATAAACTGCTAAATACCTTTTTTTTTTTTTTTTTTTTCTCATCAGCAGTATATAGCAGTCTTGTGACTTCTATCAGCGCCCAGCAGGGCACTGGTTAAAGCTTGTAGGAGGAGTTTACATTTCTCCCCT
>NW_028318445.1:497500-522500 GCF_062004578.1 Staurois parvus | reverse complement strand
TCGGGAACCGCTTGGCACTATGCAGTTTTGTTTTGTTTTTTTTTCCTGTGCCTGCAATTTTGGAAAGTGCAGAAATCTTCTTTTTTTTTTTTTTTTTCCCCCACATTTTCCGTAGGTACAGCAGACTGTTCAAATGAGTAAGCGGCTGTGCCCACCAAATGCAGCCGCCAGGACACCAGCATAGTGTGAACCTAGACTTGATCTTTCCTCCATATGTTGTTTATTGTACTGTCAATCATTGTTGTACTGTCAATCATTGTTGTACTGATCTGTTTTGCAGGAAGAGGAGTTCAAATGGCTCCTGAAGGAAGAAGTGCACTCTGTTCTGAAGCAGTTGCAGGATATATTGAAGGTCGGTGATACAGTGATCAGTACCCAATATAATGTGGCAGTCTGTGTATTTGGTATTCTTCATAGATGTGGTTCATGTGAAGGGTTTTTTTTTTTTCTTAATATGACACCAACCTTTTCTGTAGTGCTGTGCAAAGTCTATAACAGTAACAGCATTAGGGAGACCTGGGTCTGGTAAATTCTAAAACTTTCAATGCCCTCCCATAGTGTAATAAAAAAAAGTGTATACTCCTTCAAAAAAGTATAATCGAAACGCATTCAAAATTTTATTTAATAATTCCTAAATCATGTGTCAGTGGGATCTGCGCCCACAGGGAAGAATAGCCACTCAGTTCATTGGTGTCAGTGGGATAGTGACCCTCCAGGGAAGAATAGCCACTCAGTTCATTGGTGTCAGTGGGATAGTTGCCCTCCTGGGAAGAATAGCCACTCAGTTTATTGGTTTCAGTGGGATAGTTGCCCTCCTGGGAAGAATAGCCACTCAGTTTATTGGTTTCAGTGGGATAGTTGCCCTCCTGGGAAGAATAGCCACTCAGTTTATTGGTTTCAGTGGGATAGTTGCCCTCCTGGGAAGAATAGCCACTCAGTTTATTGGTTTCAGTGGGATCTGCACCCCCAGGGAAGAATAGCCACTCAGTTTATTGGTTTCATTGAGATCGGGGGCCCCCAGGGAAGAATAGCCACTCAGTTCATTGGTGTCAGTGGTATTGGGGCCTCCAGGGAAGAATAGCCACTCAGTTCATTGGTGTCAGTGGTATTGGGGCCTCCAGGGAAGAATAGCCACTCGGTTCATTGGCGTCGGTGAGATCTGGGCCCCTAGGGAAGAATAGCCACTCAGTTCATTGGTGTCGGTGGGATCGGGGCCTCCGGGGAAGAATAGCCACTCGGTTCATTGGTGTCGGTGGGATCTGGGCCCCTAGGGAAGAATAGCCATTCGGTTCACTGGTGTCCCTGGGATCAGGCCCCCCCAGGGAAGAATAGCCACTCAGTTCATTGGTGTCCTTTTTTTTTTTTTTTTGTAAAACATTCCTGTGCTGAGAACACGTGCCCAGCACAGTTGTCAGAGGGAACTGGAAAGCTCCCGATACCTACTTGCGAACGGGAGCCTTCCAATCATCTGACTGCTGTGCCAGCCAATCATAGTGGTCATATGACTGTAAATGCCCTCCTCTGCCTCCTCTTGGAATTTTGAAGCTCTTAAAGGGCCAGGAGGCTGCAGCGGGAAGGGGGTGCAATATTATACACTGTCACTAGTAAAGATTTCTAGTTTTAAAAAAAAAAAAAGAGAGGAGCCTGTGCAAGACTATTTGCCTACCCCCCTCCCCCGCCATGTTTGCCACCTTTTGGTGGGGAGCGGATACCTGTTTTTGACAGGTACCCGCTCCAACTTCTGGTTCAGTTTGCCACGGCCAAGTGAGCCGGCAGTGCGGCCCCCTACTTGCTCCCGCAACTTTCACAGATCCCAGAAGCCTGCCAGACTAATCAGGTGCAGTGCAACTCGCGCATGCGCAGTGGGCACCAGGCTGTGAAGCCGCAAGCTGTCACAGCCTGGTGCCCACAGTTGAGATGTCAGCACCGTAGAGGAGAGAAGGGACGGCGAGGGTGAGTACATTGCTGGACCCTGGGACAGGTGAGTGTGTGCGTGTGTTTTATTAAAAGTCAGCAGCTACAGTTTTTTTGTACACTTTTTTTTTTTGGTTTGGTTTGGTTTTTTGGTTTTGGTTGTTTTGGGGTTTTTTTGGGTTTTGGTTGTGTGTGGGTTTGTTTTTTTTTTTTGTTTTTTTTGTTTGTTTTTTGTTATTTTTGGGTTTTTTTAGTAGTTTTTGTAGCTGCTGTAATAAACACAAAAACGTCCGGAACTCCACTTTTCGTTCCACCGATTTCAGCCTGCTGTTTGGCAAGTCTGCTGTGAAGGGGTTGATGGCTGTGACATGTGGAAGGTTCGGAGCAGTGAAGCAGCACTGAAGAGCGGTTCTGAAGAGGCGATTGAAAAGTGGTGACCTGTAGTGTAGACCGATGTAGGCTGTGACCAGATCTGTGTTCTTTATTGGTGTACATTTGGAGACTAAAGAGGAAAAAGGAGGTGCTAGATGGGTCAGATATTTCCCAGCATCTCTTTCGTTATATTTCTAAGATTTGTTGTCGGTCTCACACAGGAAGCATCCCGCAGGTTTACACTTCCCAGTGGAATGGCGGATGGCTCCACCAAGCAAGAGAACTTTGTGTTGGGAAGCTCCAGGTAATTGAGGAGTATTGGGTCCATATATGCCAGTGGCAATTCCTTTTTTATTACTGAGAGGTTTGCTCTGACTCTTCTCTTCCTTTTGCCCATGTACAGCACAGATCAAGTAAAGGGAGTTCTGACACTACAAGGGGACACCCTCTGCCAGGCTGTGAGTATCTCTCATATATATATATTTTTTTTTGTGAAATCTGATGGGATGTGAAGGGAAATTTTAAAGAAAAAAAAAAAAAAAATTGGGGGGCAGGATTGGGTGTTGAAGAACATGTGCCAATGTATATATCATGAAAATGTTTTAGCGTCTTTCATTTCTACAATTATTTTATTTTTTTCCTTGTCTTTGACTATAGGAAGTCAATTTAAAAGTCTTGAGGACCAATCAGCTTCTTCACTTTGCCTTCCGGGAGGACAAGCAATGGAAGATGCAGCAGGTAACACAGAATAGCCCTTCTGGGGCCCATTCGTCCACCATTGCTACACTTTTTTTTTTTTTTTTTTAATATAGGAAATAGAAAAATTAATGAAGCACATACAGTTGCTACACAAGCCATGTTGTCACTTTTAACCTTTTTAAAAATGACCTTTCCTTTTCAACAATCTGCAGTCGCTTTACTTGTATGTTTAAATTCAATGCAAGAAGGCAATCAAGTGGCCCTCTGTACACCATTGTTATACAAAACAGACCTCAAAATTGTCAACTTCTGTGTGTGTGATTGGCTCCATGATTTTCCCGGAAGTCTGCACTAGCGTACAATGTACGTGTTTTTTTTTTTTTTTTTATTTGTTTTTGTTTTTATTTGTTTTTGTTTTTTTAGATTTTAGACACCTCCCCTGCAATAGGAATTTCAGTTCAGTTGTAGATGATCTGCAAAGGTTAAGGGGACACAGATCCTGCACTCAGAAATATATATATATATATATATATATATATATATATATATATATATATATATATATATATATATATGATTTTGCGCAGTACTGCCAGCCTGTAGCAGTACTTCTACTACAGGGTGGCGGGGAAATGTTTTTTTTAGAGTGCTATGAAACCCTAACAAAAAATTTTCTCTTCTTTGCTTCCTTTTTTTGGTCTGTTACATATACCATTTGACAGTGTTTGTTTTTTTTTTTTTTCTGTTATATCTGCTTACTAAGAGCAAAAAAAGTGTTAATCCTACCAGAAATGAAGGGCTGTCCTGTGCACACATTTATTGAAAGGAGTCTACTTGACCCTCCTAGTTCTTATCCCGGGAATACAGAATGATCCATTTCTATTTTGTAAAGAACAGCAGAGTGGGAAGGAGGTGTAGTTTAACAAAAGACTCGGTACATGGAAATGCTGTCCATTAGAACTTAGGAGCTGAATGCATTTCTGAACGATCAACAGATATTTTCCTATATTATCAGGTCTAGGGGATAAATATGAAGAAATGTGCATATGTTGCAGAAATGTACTAAATGCTTTTTTATTTTATTCTGGCCTGACATGCACTTTGAGATGCACTTTCTGTTTTTTGTATCAGATTCAGGATGCCAGAAACCATGTGAATCAGGCAATTTATCTGCTCACCAACCGGGGTGAGAATTACACCTTCCAGACCGGGTCTGAAGTACTGAAGGTAAAGGAATTATCGGGGGGGGGGGGGGGGGGGCTTAAAGGGGGATTATCGGACTTGTGTTCCAGGGCTCTTCCTTGGTGCCCTGTGTAAATCTTCGTATTTCCAAGAGATCTGCTTTAGAAGACAGTCAGTGCTTTCATTTTGTAAAAATTATGCTGAAGTGATTCCCATTGTAGAAAAGGGGAGAAAAAAAATTACGTAATCTTGTTGGCAGCCATGTTGTTTGATAGCTTTGCATGGAATCATTCTGTAATTTAACATCTGATTGGGTTGTGGAACTTCTCTTGCAGCTGATGGATGCTGTGATGCTACAGTTAACCCGAGCCCGCAATCGCCTCACAACCCCGGCGACCATGACACTCCCAGAAGTCACTACTAGTGGACTAACGGTAAGACCAACCATCACCGACTTAAGTTCTCCTCTTCTTGAGAGATCTGAAAACCAATTGGTTTAGTATCTTAAAGTGGCTGATGGATTTTTTTTTTTGTTTTCCTTAATCTCTTGGTGCCGGCCGAACGCAAAAGTGCGGCCTCCTGGCGTCTGGGCATAGACGCCGAGCAGCTGTACATTTGCATTGTATTAAAAAAACCATTTGCGCTGAGAGTGCGCTCCCAGCGCACACCTTCGGTACTCACGGAAAGGTCCTGATCTTCTCTTGTGATCAGGACCTTTCCCGATCATGTGACCGCCGTGACAGCGAATCACAGCGGTCACACGGTGTGACAGCGAATCACGGCAGTCACATGACCCTAAAACCCTGCCCGCCTCCCGGCTTCTGGAACCCTTAAAAGGCACCAGCGCCTAGAGGTTGAAGCAGTGGTCTCCAAACTGTGGCCGGGGGGCTGAATGTGGCCCTTTGCATATCGTTTACCTAGCCCTTGGGATACTATTCCTCCAGCTGTCACCATCAATGGGCAATAATTCCTGCACCAATACCAACAGTGTGGCACTATTCCTCCCACCAACATCAACGATGGGGCACTATGTGCCCGTCTGATACCAACAATGGGGCACTAATATTTCCCCTAATACCAGAGATGGGACATTTATTTTACTCCCATTGGTCACGTTATGGCCCCTCTAAAGTCTGAAGCACAGTAAAACGGCCCTTTTTTGTTTAGAAAGTTTGAATACCTCCGCCTTAAAGTATAACTAAATTAAGTGGAGAGAGATTAGAACCCCTGTCTGGTTTTTATTGCTGTCTGTGTCCCCATTATGGAGAGTCACACCCTCCATTTATCCTGCTTACCATTATCTTTGAAAGTAAAAAAAATCTCAAATTTTGAGTTGTTCCCGGAAAAGTAATCGTGGGGAAATCTTCTAATGGGGACACTAGTTCTGGTGACCTGGAGGTCCCCAAGGAATTCCCATCATTTTTTTCTTTTTAAACAACTTTTATTGTCAAGATAATAAAACAGTACTTACAGAATCCACAATGATATTACTGCATCAACAGGATTACACATAAATAGAACGATGTGGATACGCAGATCCCGTAATGGACAGAATAACAGAAATAGCAATCGAACAAAACAGAAACCACAAGGATCTAAAGCCTTCTTGACAATACCTTACTTTTTACCTTTTTATTCCTTCCCGTCCAGATGTAAACATAAATGGGGGGGGAAAGGCACAAAGCCCAAAACGTGTCTTCAAACAATAAAAATAACTGTATCAACAACATCTGGTTCACCTGAGACATCTCATCGAAAAAAATGGGGGGGGGGGGTGCACATGATCTCCCCTAAGGGGAGGAGTGGAGCCACACTTCTGGTATAAAATGTCTCACACCTGCAAAAGTCGGTCCACTATTAGTTGAGGAGGGGCGAGCCCAGGGGTATCCAGCCAACTCTGCCATACCTGCTGGAACTTCCGATAAGCATTGCGATGTTGGTGCGTGGAGTTTTTCCCAAGGGAGTAACAAATTAACATAATCTACCCATTGCTTACTAGTCGGAGAAGCCGATGATAACCAATACCTTGCTATCAACTTCCTAGCCAAATATAAAAGTCTAGATCCCATAATATACCCTCCTGGTTGGAACGGTTCTCTGTCCAGTGCCCCTAGCAGACATTGCAAGGGATCCTGGGGAACAGTATACTGCGATACGAGATAAATAAACTGGAGAACCTCACTCCAATATCTATGTAACTTGGGGCAGCACCAGAGCAGAAATCCTCTAATTTGCCTAATTTCCAGTTTGACTATGGGACAGGAAGTGAAGGGGAAATCTCTGCAATGGGACACAGATGGTGGGGGAAAAAAAAAATCTGACGGGTCATAACCTTCCCTTGCTCTATCCAAAATTAAACAAAGGTTTGCCTATAATTCTATTTAAATGCATTTTTTTGCATTCATTAAAAAATAACCTATTGTCCGCTCCTGACAATGCCCAAGCCCTGTCTTGATCCAGCACTGTGCCCTAGAGCAGTGGCCCTGCGCTCTCCCCCTCCTCACTGGACTCTGTGAGAACAGCAGGAGTCATTGCATGTGTTCATGTACAGTATGGTGTATCCAACACAACAAACACTTTACTCCTGCGCTAGGAAAGGACTCAGTAGACCCAATAGGAATGTTCTGGAATTTTCTGGAATATGCACTGCTTGCTGCCCTCAACAGACCGGGGTGGTTCAAATACACTGGATACAAATGGAGAAACAGAAAAAGGGCGCACCGACCTAGTGCATTATCGTTTAAAATAATTTATTAAAGAAACAAAAATAGGTATCATACTCACAATGGACAGGCATGTCAAACTGAGGAAGAGGTTGTCCTTGAAACGCGTTAGCCAGTTGGTCATCCAGGGTTCCATCGTATGGACTCAGATGTTGTTTGGATCATACATCTTGTTCAGTTTGACATGCCTGTGTCTTGGTAATAACTCCCATTCATTATAAATAGGCTCCCAATACACCTCAAAAGATGAAAAAAAACATACTTTTGTGATACACGTTTTACTGGGCTCTACTGTACAATGAATGAGTTGGGGTGCCTTTCATAATGAACAGTACTGCAATGCACATTGAGTGTTGCCACACTGGAGCCCACTGGATTCACACCAATGTGTTTTTTGCTTGATGCCTTTCCCATTGAATCAATGGAAATGCATCTCAACATATGTATTAAAGTGGCTGTTAAAGCAAAAATGTTTTTCTAATAAAATAAGAGGTTTATACTTGCATGCTCTGTCCATTGCTGTCAATGCTGTGCTCTCCTCATGTTAATCAGATCCAGTGATGAGGGAGTGGGGGATCGGGGCTGAGTCTCACTGTGTGTGTCAATGGACACACACAGTGTGACTTTGAATCAAGCCTGCACGTGTGCCACCATAGAAAGCCTGGGCTGTTTTTTGTGCAAAGCCTTTGCACAGAACAGGTAAGTATCACGTTTTTTTATTTTAAGTAAAAAAAAAAAAATTACCTTTTTACAGTCACTTTAAGGTCTGACTTTTTGCGCATTATGGCAATGGACAGTAAAAGACGTGTGTACCTGCAATACACCTCTACAAATGTGACTCTGCAGCAAGCCACTGTGTATTGTGGTGCATTGCATTGCTAAAAAGTGTGTGTGTGTGTGTGTGTGTGTGTGTGTGTGTGATCTATGGTGATACATTGGCAGCCTATTTATAATGAATGGGCTGCGTTAACACATGTGTTAATGCACCAAAATGGAATACAATGTTCCAGTGGGGACTATTTCTCCATCCACCTCATTTGTGTGGATGAAGGAATCCGTTCGTCTAAACGTCTATGGCCAGCTTAGCTGTTCAGAATGGGGCATTTTGTTGCATCCTGTGTAGTCATTTGTTACCGAACTCTAACAGGGCTGATTTTATTTCCCCTTTAGAAAATGTTTACCCCAGCGCTTCCACCCGACATTCTCCTGAATTTCTATGTTAATGTCAACAAGTTGTGTCTGCTGGTTTATCAGCTCCACGCCCTGCAACCAAACTCTACTAAGGTAAGCGATGGTTAAAGGATTGTCCCAGAATGCTTTGGTGCCATCTGCACCTTGTTAGCAAGCCAATCACAAAAAAAGGTTTCCTGATCAATAGTCAACAGCCCCAGATTATAAAATGAACAAAAAAAAAGAACCACCTATGGGATTTGGGACTTTCAAGGCATAAATGTGTAACAAAAAAATTATTATAAAAAGTACAAACTCTTTATTATGTCAAATTTTCACATATAGACATACAACATATAGACATACAGTGAAGGAAATAAGTATTTGATCCCCTGCTGATTTTGAATGTTTTTCCACTCACAAAGAAATGATCAGTCTAAAAATCGAATGTTCGGTGTATTGTAACACTGAGAGACAGAATAGCAACAAAAAATTCAAAAGAAATGCATGTCTAACAAATTAGGCAACAAATTTCATGAGGGAAATAAGTATTTATTTGATCCCCTTCACAAAACATGATAGTACTTGGTGGCAAATCCCTTGTTGGCAAGCAGAGGTCAGACATTTCCTATAGTTGGCCACCAGGTTTTGGCCCACTCCTCTTGGCAGATCCTCTCAAAGTCATTAAAGTTTGATGACTGATGTTTGGCAACTCAAACTTTCAGCTCTCTCCACAGATTTTCAATCGGAATAAGATTTGGAGACTGGCTAGGCCACTGCAGGACCTTAATATGCTTCTTCTTGAGCCACTCCTTTGTTGCCTTGGCCGTGTGTTTTGGGTCATTGTCATGATGGAACAACCATCCACAATCCGTTTTCAATGCCCTATCTGAGGGAAGAGGGTTCTCAGCCAAGATTTGATGGTACATTGCTCTGTCTATCATCCCTTTTGATGCGGTGCAGTTGTCCTGTCCCCTTAGCAGAAAAACATCCCCAAAGCAGAATGTTTCCACCACCATGCATGATAGTTGGGATGGTGTTCTTGGGGTCATAGGCAGCATTCCTCCTTCTCCAAACACGGCGAGTTGAGTTGATGCCAAAAAGCTCGATTTCTGACCACAACTCTTTCAACCAGTCCTCCTCTGCATCATTCAGATGTTCAGTGGCAAACTTCAGACGGGCCTGGACATGTGCTTTCTTGAGCAGAGGGACATTGCGGGCACTGCAGGATTTCAATCCTTGTCGGCGTAGTGTGTTACCAATTGTTTTCTTGGTGACTGTGGTCCCAGCTGCCTGGAGATCATTGACAAGATCCTCACGTGTCGTTCTGGGATGATTCCTCGCTGTTCTCATGATCATTGACACTCCAAGAGGTGAGATCTTGCACCAGACCTAGGGAGACTGACAGTTGTTTTGTGTTTATTCCATTTGCGAATGATTGCACCAACTGTTGTCACCTTCTCACCAAGCTGCTTGGCCATAGTTTGGTAGCCCAGTCCAGCCTTGTGTAGGTCTACAATCTTGTCCCTGACATCCTTGGACAGCTCTTTGGTCTTTGCCATGGTGGAGAGTTTGGAATCTGATTGTTTGATTGCTCAAATAATTATTTCCCTCATGAACATGCAAATCAGTGCATAATTTGTTAAAATAGCAACAAGAAATTCAAAACAAATGCATGTCTGTCTCTCAGTGTTACAATACACCTACAATTCGATTTTTAGACTGATCATTTCTTTGTGAGTGGGCAAACATTCAAAATCAGCAGGGGATCAAATCCTTATTTCCTTCACTGTCCATATATTGCAACACAGGCAACTAGAAGAGGATAAAGAATAATTTTACGCATGCATACCCATATGCCTGTTTGTTCCATGAACAAGTGGGTATACTCACTTTTTTTTTTTATCTGGATCTTTCTGCCAGCAAGATTCTGCATATAAACATTAGTAAATGTGCAAGATGCTGTATAGGTAAATTGTTGATCAATATTGATTCAGCCCATCTGTTTTCAGAATTTCCGTCCCGCTGGCAGTTCTGTCCTGCATAACCCAGGAGCAATGTTGTAAGTACAAGGATCTTCTGTGACATGAATGTCTTGAATCCTACAGCTGGCTTGATGGTGTGGTGTTGTGTGTTTGTGTTTTATTTTTTTTTTTTTTTCTTCGTTTTGTTTTTTTATTCCCCATGGTAACCCAATTCCAGCTGCCATTTTTTTAGAATTGAGTCAAGGAAAAGCCGCTGCCTCCACTAGCAGCCAACTGGGTTATTTTCCTTTTTAAACCAGCACTTGAAGAAATGGTGGTTGGCCCCTGGTTCTTATGGCCATCAGACCCTTTGCTTTTAAATCAATATTCTGAACTATTAAAGTATTCCTATACAGAGCTATTACACTACACTACTCTGCTCTCCATCCCACAGTGAGCTGAACAACCAGCGATTTGAAATCAGTCACGTCCATAAAGTGGAGTGCGTGGTGCCGTGGCTCAATGACGCGCTGGTATTCTTCACCGTGTCGCTGCAGCTCTGCCAGCAACTGAAAGACAAGGTAAGATCCTGGCTATATGCCCTGCACACCAACTGAAAACACATATCAGGCTTGCTGTGGGAGGGCTGCAATAGCTGTTAAAAGGAGCAGCGTGCACATGACTTTTACTGTAGTGAAACTGGCCTCCTATTTAATGCTTGTCCCTTTACAGCTTGGTAATGCTTTAAGAGATTGTTAGTTTAGAAAATAAAATTTATGACTTTACAAACCGGTTTATACTTGCTTGCTCTGTGCAGTGGAACTACACAGAATGGCCCGGTCCTCCACCAGTGCCCTTGGTTCCTCCCCTTCTTGGTGTGCCTCCAAAGGAAGCCACTCGTGCTCCATCCTGAGCCCCACTGCCTACGTTGATTGACACGGGCAGGGGGGCTCGGCCCTTATCACAGGATTTGGCTGACAGCAGCAGGAACCAATGGCTCCCTCAGCTCCTGGCCAAGCCTGTGAGAGCAGGGAGATGAGGAGAGAGCCGTTGTTGAAGATGGGCACTGCATTGGACTGAGCGAGGAAAGGGGGTGAGGGTGCAATTCTTTAACCTAAGCATTGCTTACCTTTTTAATGCAAGGAATGTATCAAGGTAAAAATGTTTAGGCTGTACAACGACTTTCATAAAAGCTTTAGTGACATGTTAGGGAGGAGAAAATGTGGGATGGCGTCACTGAAGATGCTTTTTGGGTGTCCCGTTGTTCCTTCTCCTGGCTAAACGTTTTTTTTTTGGGGGGGGGGGGGGTTTTCCCCACTAGCTGTTTTTCCTTTTCCTAAATTCAACCCACCCCCAAAACAATTCAGCTCCAGATGGTAAATGTTGAACACAGATCCTAATGGAAGTGCTGATTGCCACTTTTATACAAGCTGCTAGCAGGCTTCATAACTTCTTAAAGCTTGTTGAAAGCCTGCTAGCAGCTTGCCTAAAGTGTAAGAGGGGTAAAACATTTCATTTAAGCTGCGTTCATTACTATGCCCCCCTCCTGCACCTCCTATTGATATCAATGAAATTGCATCAAAATGCATGTCAATACACATCTTCAAGGTGCCTTGCAATCCACTTGGGGCCCATTTACACCACTGAGCTGCATTAACATGTGGTGTGCTGTGTATTAATGTGCCTTACATAAATTAAAAATGAATGGGTTGCCAGTGCACCAGAAATACTGTATGTACCATTCTCGGTTGCGGACCGCACTATAGCACAGCAATACAATACTATCTATTAGCAAGGAGAACTGGGTGAGATTCAGAATAAATGGAACTGCATCGCACCAACACGTGTAATGTGCATTGCCACAACTTGATAGAGAATGGGCCCTTTGTATTGAATGTCATCGTGCACCATGGTGTATTTGCATACTTTATGATGCATGTTGATGTTCATGGAGATGCATTGCTGCTGATATCATAGAACGTGCTTCATTTACCTAGCATATAGTAGCCATGTCATAAAAGTGTATTGAATCTTTAAAATCTCAGTGGATTCCAACAATCATTAATTTTGTTCCCCCCTTCTTCCTTTTTTTTTTTTTTTTCTTTTTTTTTCTTCCCCAGACTGCTGTCCAACACTAACCCCTATTATTTTTTTTTTCTCCAGATTTCCATATTTTCCAGTTACTGGAATTTCAGACCATATTAAGCCTGCTCATGCCCTTTCCTTTTGTCATCATCATCCTGCTGCCTGTAAACAAGAGTAGTCCTTTAAGGAAAGAGAAGTCCGGTCCTATATGTCCTATAGTCTCTAAGCAGCTGTAGAAGATCTGCAAGAGCATCCATGCCATTGGATCTCCCAGGACTCATGAACTCTTGTATCAGCTGTCTTTGCCCCAAAGACACTGCATCCCCCATCTTTGGGAAAGGCAGACCACAACTTGGGACACTACACATGAATGTTGTAAATTGATGTACATGTATTTTATTTATTTGCTTCTTCACAGCATTTCATCACTAAGAAGGGACTTTGGTTTATATGTTCTTTTGTGGACGTGACTGCATTCCAACGGCCAGGGAGGTGACTACGTAAGCGTGTTCGCACAGTAGGCTCGAATTTGGTGTTGTGGGAACTCCATCACTAATCTCTACGTGGGAGTTCCCAACTCCACCCAGCTGGCATAGCTATTACAAGTTGGTGTCATTGCATACATTTTCCCACATAACCACTACACCAAGACTTCAGCCTGGAGTTGACGAGGGCCAGGAATTGATGTGAAGGGGTGTGATCTTAAATTTGAAGAAAAAAAAATTACATTTATGATGCAGTCTCTCGCTAACATTATATATAGGAAATGCTAGTCTGTCAATAGCATTAGCACTAGTCCAATACCCCCCCCTCCCCCCAACCTTCCAGAACCAGCCCCTAGTATCCCCCCACCCTTACCATAGTGTTAATACCTGGCTGCATCATCGATTTTATTACAGTGGGGACAATTTGCTTGGCTCCATGTATTGGATTCACACCAGTCCCTGCCCTGAGCTTACAATCGAAGGACTCTTGTGTACATACACATGCCAGGACCATTTAAATGAGCAGCATATCTTTCGAAGTGTGTGAGGAAACCCATGTATGTGTAGGAAAAACATACAAACTCCCATGCAGGCATGTGTTCTCAGTGCTGCTAGTGCCCTTTTGTACCGATACAGTTGTGTATTTTTCATGTTTAAAGGCTGTACAGTTGAGATCTTCTGTCCTGACATGTTGGTATGTGTTTAGTAAATGTATAAATTAATTCTCAAGCATAGTTTTTCTTCTTCTTCCTTTTTTTTTTTTGGGTTGATCTTATTCTGCAAAGAGGAGCAAGATTGTGACCCCCAAACTCCTGACTATGGAGTAGTAAGTGCATATAAATGGATCTCCGATTAAAGCACTACACCCAGGGGGTCACAGTCCAGATACAATTTTGTTCCAATGTAAAATTAGGTGAGAGACAATACAAAAAAGCTAACACATTCCAAGAACCAAAACTTGCTCCCCTCATCAGAGCCTAAGGATGTGAAATAATGTATATGGACTGGACTGGAGATACTAAGTATATGGTATTTTATCCAATTAAGTGATGTGCCCATCAACAGCAGGTTTAGGTAGCCTGCTGACTAGCACTGTCCTTCATCACTTAACTGGTTAATATACCAAATACTTTGTACCTCCACTCTGTATACGTTGCTTCTGATCTTTAAACCCGATAGAGAACAAGTTTGGGCCCTAGAAACATGTTGGCTTACTGGTATTGTCTACTATCTGATTTTACATTGGAATATGTTTTTGATCTGGACTATCAATCATGCTGCAGTGCTTCAATCTCAGATGTATTTCTTTGCATTACAAACCAAGGAAACTATGGAAACTCTTTGGCATGTAGAAGACCTCAGCCCAAAATGTAATACCTTTTTATAAATACCACTGTATCCCTACTCTATATTAATACCAGTGCTACCTATCCATTCCCCCAATTGTAGAGTAGCACTTGGCCTGTTCCTGGTCCTGTAAAGGGAATGTATAGTGGTCTTTCTTTATTAGGGTTAGGGCTTAAAAAAAAAAAGAGAAGTAAAAATGTTTTTTAGTCATAACGATGAAATATTGCATGTTGCTATTATGTATTCATTTCAGACATTCCCCCTCCCCCCCTTAATGCCTTTTAAAAGATAAAACATGTTTACAGAGCTCAATAGCCTAAGCTAAAATTGGTGCACAAACATGCTCTGCCCACTCTCCCTACATGGATCTGCATGACATTTCAATCAGACACAAAAGGTTTGATTTACTAAAGGTGCAGAGACTATTCACCAAGGAGAATTCATTGCTAGGGAAATGAAGAGAAGCAGTGTTTACCTTACCCAATCCTGTGCAGGGGCGGAGGGTTTTTTTTTCTGGCCCATAATTGGGCTTTCAGCGTATTCATCACCATTACCTTGCAAACTGCATGTTCTTTCTACTAAGTTAAACAGTGAATTGACCACAGACCATATGAAAGGAGACTGTTACTGCTATATTATCTATTTAGGTATACCATAGTGCTCCAGGAATTCTTTATCCCATTTCAAATGTTAATTTACAAAAACTGTATACATAGTAACAAAAAAAAATATTTAAGTAAAACTGACCTGAAAACAGTTGTCCTTTTTGAAATAAGCCTATGCGTGTGTGGTTTTTTTGTTTTTTTACAGCATTGCACTATATGTCAACATGTTATTAAAGTAGAACTGTTAGAAAAAGGAGAGACTCCCTAAAACTGGGACTTTAAGGGCTTAAATGGTACCAAAAATATTAAGTACAAATTTTTATTTGTCAAAAAAAGTTATGATATATAGACATACAAAACATCATGGAGAGTCATAATACAGCATCAGACTATGAAATTACATGATAAGGATACTCAGTGTGACTGTGTTTGGCCATTAAAGCTATAGATTGGTATCATCATAGATGTAAAAAAAACTGCAGCGATGCTAATTTAATTGTTCCAATGCGTTTCGGAATGATTACACTTCTTCCTCAGGGAAAAAGAGAAGAACTCTGCATATGGATGACATCATCTACAAGATTAAATGTATTTATTTGGAACAAATCTCATATCCATAACAACATGTAATACCTTGTAATCTGTAGATATACTTACAATATATAAAAAAGCAAAAAAAGTAGTTGATTAAAAGATCTGATGCTTCAGAAATGTTGCCTCATAAGGGTAGGGGCTGACTGAACGAGGACGGCAGAAACCCCCCACGAAAAGGCCTCGAATCACATCCAAGGTCACTGCAATGGATGATTTTGTGAGTAAATGAAAACATGCTATATATCAGGGCTTAAAATTTCAAGTCTAGACCTACGAGCCAGGCATAAACCTTACTCTCCACCAGTTGCCCCACCCAACCTTGCCCAGGTCCGCCTCCAATCCCACCCCCGGCCTGTCCCCTAGCCCTGCTCCCAACCACACCCCCTTAAAGCTTATGAAATTAACTTGTGTCCCCTGAGGCGGTAGAGAGCGGGCCTCGTGTCCCCCAAGGTGGTGCAGAGTGGGCCTCTCCTCGTGTCCCCCGCGGCGGTGAATAAGAAACCGGAAGTTGGCTTCACAACGAGGCTTGGCACGCAAATGGAACATAAATCAATTCCCGGGGCCTGGGGATTGCATTGCAGGCCACCCGCTCCATCTGTGTTTGCCACAAAGGGATTTCCCCTCGCATTTGGCGAGCGGGTGAGTGGAATTTTCAAGCCCTGCTATATATCATAACCTAGTGTCACATTAGTTTGTAAAACGGGTCCCACCATGAAGTGTATAAACCTCCAAATC
The DNA here is from genome assembly GCF_062004578.1 of Staurois parvus. Taxonomy (NCBI): domain Eukaryota; kingdom Metazoa; phylum Chordata; class Amphibia; order Anura; family Ranidae; genus Staurois; species Staurois parvus. The sequence goes on along the minus strand of NW_028318445.1, from coordinate 506,625 downwards.
ACCTCTAAGTTGTATTCGATGGAATATTGTAAGAAACACCCCCAAAAGAAGAGGGAAAGGGGAGGAGGTACAAGTCACTACGGCCACACCACGAAAAACTGCAATAAATGACTATAAATGTAAGTCATAAACACACGTAATATGTCTAACAGAATATAGGGGCAGCACAGTGGCTAAATGGTTAGCACTTCCGCCTGGCAGTACTAGGGTTGTTGGTTCGAATCCCAGCCACGGCACCCACCTGCCTGGAGTTTGCATGTTCTCCCTGTGCCTGCGTGGGTTTCCTCCAGGTACTCCAGTTTCCTCCCACACTCCAAAGACATGCTGGTAGGTTAATTGGCTCCTGTCTAAATTGTCCCTAGTATGTGTATGTATGAATGTGAGTTAGGGACCTTAGATTGTACACCCCTTGAGGGTTAGGGACTGATGTGAATGTACAATATATATATGTAAAGCACTGTGTAAATTGCCGGCGCTATATAAGCACCTGAAATAATAATAATATAATGTTGATTAGAAAAACATGGAAAACCCACCATAAAGTATCTCAATGTCCAAAACTGATTCTATATCCTCTTCATGTTGACACAATGGGTATAATAAAGGGCTTCAAAGGCAGATATGCTAAATTGGGACTACAGATTATTACAACCCCACCATGGAACACTGCAAAAAAAATGACTGCATGTAAAAAACGTCATAAGAACACATACAGTGGGGCAAAAAAGTATTTAGTCAGCCACCAATTGTGCAAGTTCTCCCACTTAAAAAGATGAGAGAGGCCTGTAATTGGCATCACAGGTAGACCTCAACTATGAGAGACAAAATGAGAAAAAAAATCCAGACAATCACATTGGCCGATTTGGAAAGAATTTATTTGCAAATTATGGAGGAAAATAAGTATTTGGTCACCTACAAACAAGCAAGATTTCTGGCTCTCACAGACCTGTACCTTCTTCTTTAAGAGGCTTCTCTGTCCTGCACTCATTACCTGTATCAATGGCACCTGTTTGAACTTGTTATCAGTATAAAAGACACCTGTCCACAACCTCAAACAGTCACACTCCAGACTCCACTATGGTGAAGACCAAAGAGCTGTCGAAGGACACCAGAAACAAAATTGTAGACCTGCACCAGGCTGGGACGACTGAATCTGCAATAGGCAAGCAGCTTGGTGTGAACAAATCAACTGTGGGAGCAATAATTAGAAAATGGAAGACATACAAGACCACTGATAATCTCCCTCGATCTGGGGCTCCACGCAAGATCTCACCCTGTGGGGTCAAAATGATCACAAGAACAGTGAGCAAAAATCCCAGGACCACACGGGGGACCTAGTGAATGACCTGCAGAGAGCTGGGACCAACGTAACAGGCTACCATCAGTAACACACTACGCCGCCAGGGACTCAGATCCTGCAGACCTGTCCCCCTGCTTAAGCCAGGACATGTCCGGGCCCGTCTGAAGTTTGCTAGAGAGCATTTGGATGATCCAGAAGAGGATTGGGAGAATGTCATATGGTCAGATGAAACCAAAATAGAACTGTTTGGTAGAAACACAACTCGTCGTGTTTGGAGGAGAGAGAATGCTGAGTTGCATCCAAAGAACCCCATACCTACTGTGAAGCATGGGGGTGGCAACATCATGCTTTGGGGCTGTTTCTCCACAAAGGGACCAGGACGACTGATCCATGTACAGGACAGAATGAATGGGGCCATGTATTGTGAGATTTTGAGTGCAAACCTCCTTCCATCAGCAAGGGCATTGAAGATGAAACGTGGCTGGGTCTTCCAACATGACAATGATCCCAAACATACCGCCCGGGCAACTAAGGAGTAGCTTCCTAAGAAGCATTTCAAGGTCCTGGAGTAGCCTAGCCAGTCTCCAGATCTCAACTTCATAGAAAACCTTTGGAGGGAGTTGAAAGTCCGTGTTGCCCAGCGACAGCCCCAAAACATCACTGCTCTAGAGGAGATCTGCATGGAGGATGGGCCAACATACCAGCAACAGTGTGTGCCAACCTTGTGAAGACTTACAGGAAACGTTTGACCTCTGTCATTGCCAACAAAGGATATATAACAAAGTATTGAGATGAACTTTTGATATTGACCAAATACTTATTTTCCACCATAATTTGCACATAAATTCTTTCCAAATCAGCCAATGTGATTGTCTGGATTTGTTTTCTCATTTTGTCTCTCATAGTTGAGGTCTACCTATGATGCCAATTACAGGCCTCTCTCATCTTTTTAAGTGGGAGAACTTGCACAATTGGTGGTGACTAAATACTTTTTTGCCCCACTGTAATATGTCTGACAACATATAATATAGAATGGAAAACATAGAAACCCACCATAAAGTGTTTAGAAATCCAGATTCTGGTGCATTTCCTCTTTGTATTGGCACAATAAATATAGTATAATGTGGAGCTTCAAGGACAGATCTGTCCACAATAGGTTCAAATCTCTACGGCCACTCCACAGGACACTGCAATAAATGACTATATATATGGGTCATAAGAACACAGAATGTGTCCAACAACATATTAGATAAAAACCCACCATGGAATGTCTCAATATCCAGATCTTCTTGTATTTCCTCTTAGTATTAACACAGTAAATATATAGTATAGGGCTTAGAAGACAAATATGTCCAATTCCATCCCATCAATATTTTATTATTTATTTCAGGTACTTATATAGCCCTTTACATATACTATATATTGTACATTCACATCAGTCCCTAACCCTCAAGGGGTGTACAATCTAAGGTCCCTAACCCTCAAGGGGTGTACAATCTAAGGTCCCTAACCCTCAAGGGGGTACAATCTAAGGTCCCTAACTCACATTCATACATACACATACTAGGGACAATTTAGACAGGAGCCAATTCACCTACCAGCATGTCTTTGGAGTGTGGGAGGAAACTGGAGTACCTGGAGGAAACCCACACAGGCAGAGCATGCAAGCTCCTGGCCGGTGCTGCCCTGGCTGGGATTCAAACCACTGTGCTGCCAGGTGGAAGTGCTAACCACTGAGCCACTGTGCTACATATATATGCTACATACTAACACATTGGGACATTAATTTACAGGAGCATTTTTTTTTTTTAAGAGATTTCACTACCCTTTTAAAGCCCAACTCCAGGCAGCAGTGCAAAGGGTATTTTTTCATGTTGGCCTAGCACAGGGGTCTCCAAATTGCAGCCCACTGCATGGTTTTACGTAGCCCTCTAAAGTACGAGGAGCACCAATATAAGAGGGGCTTAGAGAGGAGCTCTGATGGGCTCAAGTTCTTTGCTTTATATTACTTAAAGTGTTACTAAACCCACAACAGTACAATCAGTCTGTATATGCAGTAAAGCATGCTTGTTATACTCACTGTGGAACCTAAGGGGTTAATCCTCTACATTGTGTAAAAAGTCTGTTTGATTCTGACTTCTCTGATCCTCCCCTTTTTCCTGTGTCCCCCTTTTATCTCCTGGTATGACATATTGTGTGGAGTCACTCTGCAAATGCTCACTTTGGTGTGTATTGCTAGAGGTTTTTTTTTTTTTCTTCTTTGGAGAGCACATGATCAGCACTGTCCAGGGGTCAGTTGTTCTGTATCCTCCTATAGCAGAAAGAAAACTCCTCCTACAAGCTTTAATGTGCTCTGCTGGACACTGATAGAAGCCACAAGATTTCTATATACTGCTGATGAAAAAAGGTATTTAGCAGTTTATATTTACCAAAATAATTGCATTTTCATGTTGTGTGTACTGTGGGAGACCAGATATAGTGAATGCGGGGTCCGGGGAGACCAGATATAGTGAATGCGGGGTCCGGGGAGACCGGATCTAGTGAATGCGGGGTCCGGGGAGACCGGATCTAGTGAATGCGGGGTCCGGGGAGACCGGATCTAGTGAATGCGGGGTCCGGGGAGACCGGATCTAGTGAATGCGGGGTCCGGGGAGACCGGATCTAGTGAATGCGGGACCCGGGGAGACCGGATCTAGTGAATGCGGGACCCAAGGAGAGCGGATCTAGTGAATGCGGGACCCGGGGAGACCGGATCTAGTGAATGTGGGACCCGGGGAGACCGGATCTAGTGAATGCGGGGTCGGGGAGACCGGATCTAGTGAATGCAGGGTCCGGGGAGAGCGGATCTAGTGAATGCGGGACCCGGGGAGACCGGATTTAGTGGATGCGGGGTCCAGGTTTAGTAACACTTTTTTTTTATTTCAAAATCATATGCGGATTACAAAAATAAATACATTTGATTTGTTCATTTATAAAACAGATTTTTTTTTGTCTGCAAACATTTGTAAAATATACGATGTGGCCCTCATACTGCAAAAAAAAAAAAACAGAAGATTTTGTTACCTGATCCTCCACTCCTCCCCATACTGTCACCAGTCAATTGTCCCTGATCACCGCCACACCAGTTATATAATAACACTGCACTGGACTGGTGACAAAATATATATATGTAGTGGTAGGGTAGTTAGTGAGCAGTGTGTAGTGGTAGGGTAGTTAGTGAGCAGTGTGTAGTGGCAGGGTAGTTAGTGAGCAGTGTGTAGTGGCAGGGTAGTTAGTGAGCAGTGTGTAGTGGCAGGGTAGTTAGTGAGCAGGGTAGTTAGTGAGCAGTGTGTAGTGGCAGGGTAGTTAGTGAGCAGTGTAGTTAGTGAGCAGTATGTAATGGTAGGGTAGTCAGTGAGCAGTGTGTAGTGGCAGGGTAGTTAGTGAGCAGTATGTAATGGTAGGGTAGTTAGTGAGCAGTGTGTAGTGGCAGGGTAGTCAGTGAGCAGTGTGTAGTGGCAGGGTAGTTAGTGAGCAGTATGTAATGGTAGGGTAGTTAGTGAGCAGTGTGTAGTGGCAGGGTAGTTAGTGAGCAGTATGTAATGGCAGGGTAGTTAGTGAGCAGTATGTAATGGTAGGGTAGTCAGTGAGCAGTGTGTAGTGGCAGGGTAGTTAGTGAGCAGTGTGTAATGGCAGGGTAGTTAGTGAGCAGTGTGTAGTGGCAGGGTAGTTAGTGAGCAGTATGCAGCAAGTTAGGGCAGAGTGGGAAGCGTCTCCTCATTAGCCACTTACCACATGGCTGAAGATGGAAGACTTGCAGGACTGCTACATCTGCTCCTCCTCCTGCCCCATGTTCAGCTGCCGGATCAACCAGAATGAAGTAGCCACTTGTGTGAGGCGGGGGGACGGCAGCTACACCCCCAGCTCCAACCACCACCTCTGGCTGTCTGCGGAGAAGCTGCTTACGTTGAGAGAGTCCGGGTAGAGAAAAGAATCATAGGCAGCCACTGTTGGGCCCCCTGCCGACCTATAGGAGCCTGGACCCAGTACAGGATAGTCTGTACCCCTTCTCTATTGGCAGCCCCGTTATGGTCACCATCCATGTAACAATCAGACCATACAATCTCTGTACAATCAACTTTAGATTTACCAACACCATGCAATATGAGCATCTACGTAATCTATCCAATCAATTTATATGCCACCAGGCATGCCCTTGCACTACATAGTTGTTGGCAGATCTAAAGTAGATTGTACAATCAGATTGTAGATGTGGCCTGCTTTAGTCTTCAGATGCCATACTGTTCAACCTTTCACTCTACTCCTTCACTGGAAGTGTTCTTTCTTGTACCTTATTGCACACGATCACTGGATCTACAACTTGTTCCAGGTCTACATCCAGCACACTGAAGACAAACAGACGTTTTTCATATCAGGAAAATTGTATTTGAAATGTTAAAACGATATTTTATACCGATCTGCATTTACAATATGCTTTTTTATATTGCATCTTAATACATGTTCTCGAGTCTGCGGTCTGTTATTTCAACATTTATTATTTACAAAATTATAAATAAAAAAGAAAAAGTTATAAAATAAATGTTTGAGAGATACGTTTGTATCCCTTCATCTAAAATCTCGATGTTGCAAACATGGCTGCCGCCACCAAGGTTTGCTCGTTCAGTTACACTGCCCGGGGTCAGTCCTGTAAGAGTTTGTGTTTTATGGATGAGCTCGAAGAACAAAGATGGATGAATAAAGTTCCTGCAGCGGTGCGAGCACATAGTTCATGCGAATCGTAATCGTGAGCCCACTCTACGTTCCCCCAGCGCTGGATCTGTACCGGAACACAATAACAAACAACGTGCTTAACCACTTCACATTCGGCGCAAATCTTTAATGCCTCACACACGTTAAAATCTCCATTTTGCTAGAAAAATTACTTAAAGCCAAAACACAAAGTATAAATTTTATTGCATAGTTACACTGTATACTATAGAAACAGAAAATCAATGTAGTAATCACTGCTACTATAGTAATCACTGCTACCTCCGGGTCCAGGGCCAAGCAGCTGCTTTGTTGCATAGTGAAAACAACTTGCTCAGCACAGGCGCAAATCACAGCTTGCATTTTTCTCAATGACGGCAAGGCAGTCTTTGATGATGTCATGACGTCCCCCCCTCATCCAATCAGAGAACACTTTGGATTTATTTACAAAAATGCAAAGCATTATGTGAATGGTGGCTGTGCCAAGCGAGTGAACCTCTGTGGTTACTATGCAGCAAGACAGCCACTCAGGACCCGGATAATGGCGGTGATCACTGTAGTAGTGCCGATTACTCAACTCATTGTTGAAAGGCAGAAAATAATGGTTTCCCCTTACCTGGTACTCTTCCTCTAAGCAGGATAAAGCTACAGCTTTCTCCACAGTCAGGAAACGGTCTAGAAGACCCATAGAGAGGACCAGAGACTTCAGCTGTGTAGTAATGAACTCAATGCCTGGAAAGAAGCAACCATGAGAAAAGGGTTAATCCAGCATCTATCTTTTTACAGATTTTTTTTTTTCCAAAGTGAAAAAAAAACAAGAGTACAGCACAGTAATCAGAGAAATAAATACATTGGCTACCAGCGCTGAGCTCTCCTTTTAGCCCGAGTTCACATACGTGAGGGTCCAGTTTGCAGTGCAATTTATAAAAGACTCCGGTTCGGTTTCATTTAGTGGTTTGGGTTTGATTGCAATGCAAATTGTTAAAGTATCGCACCTCAACCGGGCTGAAAATCGTACCAGACTCTTTTAAATGGCACTGTGGCTGCCCCGCACATAAACTATATTGCCAAAAGTATTGTCCCCCCCTCCAAATCATGTGATTCAGGTGTTCCAATCACCGCCATGGCCACAGGTGTATAAAATCATCACCTAGGCATGCAGACTGCTTCTACAAACATTGGTGAAAGAATGGGTCGTTCTCAGGAGCTCAGTGACTCCAAGCGTGGTCCCGTAATAGATGGCCACCTGTGCAATAAGTCCATCCGTGACATTTCCTGGCTACTAAATATTCCACGGTCAACTGTTAGTGGGATTATAACAAAGTGGAAGCAACTGGGAACAACAGCCACCAAGTGGTAGGCCACGTCACATGACAGAGCGGGGTCAGCGCATGCTGAAGCGCACAGTGCCCAGAAGTCGCCAACTGTCTGCAGAGTCAATAACTAAAGACCTCCAAACTTCATGTGGCCTTCAGATTAGCACAACAACAGTGTGTAGAGAACTTCATGGAATGGGTTTCCATGGCCGAGCAGCTGCATCCAAGCCTTACATCACCAAGTGCAATGCAAAGTGTTGGATGCCGTGGTGTAAAGCGCGCCACCACTGGACTCTAGAGCATGGAGACGTGTTCTCTGGAGTGACCAATCATGCTTTTGTCTGGCAATCCGATGGACATGTCTGGGTTTGGCAGTTGCCAGGAGAACAGTACTTGCCTGACTGCACTGTGCCAAGTGTAAAGTTTGGGGGAGGGGGGATTATGTTATGGGGCTGTTTTTCAGGGGTTGGGCTTGGCCCCCTAGTTCCAGTGAAGGGAACTCCTAAGGTGTCAGCATACCAAGACATTTTGGACAATTTCATGCTCCTATCTTTGTGGGAAGAGTTTGGGGATGACCCCTTCCTGTTCCAACATGACTGCACACCAGTGCACAAAGCAAGGTCCATAAAGACATGGAGGAGCCAGTTTGGGGTGGAGGAACTTGACTGGCCTGCACAGTCCTGACCTCAACCCCATAGAACACCTTTGGGAAGTATTAGAGCGAAGACTGTGAGCCAGGCCTCCTCCCCCGACATCAGTACCTTACCTGACAAATGCACTTCTGGAAGAATGGTCCAACCTTCCCATAGACACCCTCCTAAACCTTGTGGACGGCCTTCCCAGAAGAGTTGAAGCTGTTATAGCTGCAAAGGGCGGGGCCAACTCAATATTGAACCCTACGGACTAAGACTGGGGGACCATTAAAGTTCGTGTTCGTGTAAAGGCCGGCCGACCAATACTTTTGGCAATATAGTGTATGTGAACCAGCTCCATAGAAAAGGATTTTGGTTCACATGTCATGCAAATTGGAATTGGCTCAAAACGCATCCAATTCACATATATGTGATCCGGGTCTTAAATGCTATTTTTTTGGCTGTAATACAATCCAACAGCTCCAGTGTTTTGTGTCTCTGATCCTGAACAAGTATGCAGGTCAGGATTCTATCTGTACCTTGTCTTCACTTGGTGCATGCTTGTTCTTGAGCGGTGACTCCAGAAGCCATTGGATTAGCAGAAATGCCAAAAAACTAACATTTTCTTAAGCAGCAGCAATCTGTAACTCTAACAATGCAAGTTTTCTTCAGGATATTTCTAAGAGGCGTGTCCTTTTGGAAAGGAAAACTTGCTGTAGAGATATTTAAACTGGCCAAATGGGACCCGGGGCTTACTGACCTAATAATGCCCAGGAGTTGTATGATGCCAGGTGGCGGTGGAACACCTCTTTGGTCTCAGGAGGAATGACAGGGCCCATGATGCTGGTGGAAGAGCCGATCTCAACATCATACCTGGAAAAAAAAAAAAAAGGAATACAGACTTGTAGTTTCTGAGCGGAATATAGCTAATACTGTAAGAAATAGATCAGATAAATCAATCTGATGGGGGAATCCCTCTCGCAGTGCTAATGTGTTCAGCAGGTAGGGAGACGTCCCTGCCAGCAGAACACAAAGAACACTGATGGCGACTATAGCCGCAGAACTCACATGAAAAAAATCCTACAGGCTGGATGTACAGAAGTCGATCGATGGATCGACTTCAAGCGGAAC